>NC_071087.1:144765997-144858497 GCF_027358695.1 Spea bombifrons
GGAGATTGGAACACAGGACCGATTATGTCCCACATGCAACGTAATTGCATAAATATGGATGTTTGCCACAAAATGCAGCTTTACTTTTTCCAATATGTGGCTTCATATATGGGGCATCTGATGTCGGGGCAGGTTAGTACCTCCTCGCCTGAAGGCAATTATTTAGTGTGGTTAAAACTGTACTTACAGCCAGACAAAGAACTAAGGACATTAATGCAAAACTTTATGTTTCAAGTTTTATTTCCCTTCTATTTAAACTAACTAGATATCCTACTTACAAACCTAGTATGCCACCAAGTAAAAGAAAGCCTAGATTTTGACCCATAGCCCTACCTCACAGAATTAAATAAATAATCAATGGGACACAAAGTGACCTAAATGTCTCTTTAAATCCCCATCCCGGGCGTGTTTCTAATCACAATAACCAATCAAATATGAAAGAATTTTTAAATATTAGTAGGGCAAAAAGTTGGTATACATATATATCCTGACGTGTAATTATTTTCCTCACCTATGTCCACTTTTTAGATTTTTTTAGATGCCCTGAGCATTGATTAGATATGATACATTAAGAGTTTGCCTTTACATTACTATATTTGTACACAAACATGACTGATAGCTTTACAGATTTATATGTGTGTGTTTATGTAATACAGCCACATTAAATTTAGTTGTCAAATGATTGAGGGGGTGCGGGGAAAGAGAGAGAGGTTTGATTTATATTTGTCACATAATTCTACAGATCTGGCCTATTTGAGGCTAATTATGTGAAATTAAATGGTGCTCCATGGTCCATCAGCAGGGCACACTCACTATAACCCCTGCTCCTGTTTCCCGGCATTGTGTGTGCAGAAATGGAGCGGGGCTAATTTGGTACACTCATAAAGACCCCACACATGCGCTTAAATCATTGGAAAAATCCATGTGATCCCATAAAATACTGAGAGGGAAAGAAGCTTGGTCTGTTCGGTATATCTGCATTTATTGATTTGAAAATCCTACCTATTATCTACAACTAAATAGAGATGATAACACGGCTGGGCATTAGTATATGTTATCACTTTTAAAGATCAACCGCTGGCTTATAATGTTTCTAATAAATTGAAGCCTACGTGGCGTCTTTGGAAATGTTGCAGTCGTGAGGTATTGCAGAGAATAATGCGCTTCTGCACCTCAGCGAAATGTAATTACACAGAATTCTTGTTCTCAGACCTAGAAGGTGAGAGAAAGATAAATAGTGAAAGTGAAAATCAGTGACCCTTCAAAGTTTAATTTACATTGTGCGTTCCCTGTGACTCCTATACGCTCTGAAAAGGTCATAATTTAGGGTATTTGGCTGTTGATAAATGACTGTATGCTTGTGTTATCACACGCACCGATTGATTTGTTCTAACAGAAAAATTTTTTTTCCTATATCGGTGTTTGGGTTTTTAAGAAGGTTCCCCCACTGGCAAACAGGGACCATTAAAAACATTGGCCCGCAGTGCGCTGCAAGCCCTTTGGACAACCTGGAAGCCTTGTTAAACACACAGCCACCAAAAACCCAAGAGGGAAATATGGTGATATACTGATTACCCCCTGAAAATAGAAAACATCTTTGAAGTATTTCAATATTTCAAGGGAGGTAATCAATTTTAGAAGGTCTCAGCAGATCATCTGTTTGCAGAACAGCACGGTTTTGCTTGTACAACCCTTTCAAGGCTATATGACTCTAGTGACAAGTAAGCGTCACATCGGCAGATGACAAGTCCCGAAACTTTTATCTCCCTTGATAAAAATAAGCCGGCAGGGTTGTTAGGGCAATTTTCCCGCCTTTCCAGCCCTGAATGAGGTACTGGTTTCCGGGCAAGGTTTATGCATTATGCATCAGGTCTGCCTTCAACTGACAGCCCCTCAGCCAACATCTACTTGAAAAGCAATGGTTCTAATCAAAGTAGACACATTTGAATGTCCAGACACACACACACAGAAATTTACTAATCAAAAAGTGTATTTCCTAGGGCTGTCTCCTGAGAAATCCACTGGAAGAAATTGGAATAATTTATTAGCTTACAAGTTTTCGTTGACAGTTAGCCCAAGGCTATTTATCTCTGTAATAGAGAACGTCTCCAATGTGGCAAAATTGACCAAATCAAACAGCTTTGATCAGAAAATGAATCTGGCAAGCCTGTCTGTCTTTGCGTCCCAGGAGAATGGCGGGAAACAAACAAAAACATTTAACAAGTGGTCAATATATGAGCGAGAAGCAGAAAGCAAATTTCCAACTTAGAAAACCCGTGCAGAGGGAAATCTCTTCATATGCATAAAAATTAAATTCCAGCGCAAAATTGTGTCATGTCGTCATAACACCTTTAACACTTTGTGTTCCAAAGCCAAAATGTACATAGATTTTTTTTTCAAATTTTATTTTTTTAGGTATTTCAGCTTTTGTAAGATTGAAATCCTATAATTCTGATTTACTGAGAATGATTAGAGCTGAGATACCCCATGAGTCATGAGGCGTTTATATGCTTTGCTCTCGTAAAATTGCCCCAATAACCCTCCCGGCTCCTTATCAAGAAGAGGGGAAGTAGAGGTATTACAAGAACACTTAACTCTTTCACATTTTGCTATAGCAGTAATTATGTAGCAGTCCAGAAACTTTTGTAAAATTAAATGTCAGCTTCTGCTTGGAATAAAAAGCCATAAAAAAATCCTACAGGGCGTAAATTCTAATGCTTAAAAAGGCTATGATCTTTTTAAATTAGATTGAGGGTTGTGTATTATAAATGCAATTCTACTGCAAAGTGGTTCTGATGGCCAGACCCTAGTTTCAGGATGTTAAGTGCTAAAGAGAGGATTTTCACTTATCAAAGCTCCCTTTTCACCTTTCGATAATCCTCTAGGTCAGGGGCGTCAAACCTGCGGCCCTCAAGTTTCTGCAAGACTACATCTCCCATAATGCTCTTTCAGCTAAGGGGCTGGCTGAGGAGGATGGGAGATGTAGTCCTGCAGCAGCTGGAGGGCCGCAGGTTGGACGCCCCTGCTCTAGGTACTCCTTTAAAGCTGGAATGTTGCTGCGTACCATGCTAGAGGGGAGCAGGTGAACAGGTAGTCAGGTACTCTTCAGACAGGAATTAGGTTGGCAAGATAGCATTCAAGAAATCTAGGATAATTATATTATCTAAGCCAAAGCCGGCATGGGCAGGAGAGCAACCAAAACCAAGCTCCTAAAGAAACATGACCGATTAGGCCCTACAAACGGAATGCGCCATCAAGAGCGACCATTGTCGCTCCAACTGGGTCACTTCATCTACAATGAAAGCCATATATATACAGGGTTCAGCGGTCAGACGGTGACAGAGGAGGACACAGAGGACAGCAGTGTTGACTGTGTCTTCCAAAATGTCATATAAACTCATAAATGAAGGCTTCTTCTATTTGATAATCATCCGTTGGTGTTTATATATAAACAGTCCATTTTCAACTGTGTCAAGGGGACACAACTCCAGTTCCCCCAGGACTGCATACAGCCCAGAAATTTTATGAATCTTTGCCTGAAAAGAAGTAGTTTTTAATTGAGATGCCTATGCTAGGATAACTAGGATATCCAAAATTGGACCCCTGGAAGACTGGAGTTGTTCACCCCTTAAATATTTCATTTTTTTACTGTAAATTTATATTTGTTACAATGTCCAGGACACTCTCAACAACAACATTAATTGAGTGAAGAGCGAGTATGGAAGAGTATGCAGTGCTTCCTATGTAATTTTCCTGGAAGGATGGGATTGGAATATTAGCTTGTAGAAAAAACTGAAATAATGACATCATAGTTTTCCTTTATTATTACAGTGTTTAAAGGGGGGTTGCAAATTTTTACATTGAAAAGGACTTACATATCATCTTAAGGCATACACTATTTCATATCACACCTGAAGGGTTCCGTTCATCTTCTCACTTTGGTACACCACATCCCAACTGTGGTTTATGCACCATAAAGCAAATACACATTGGGCTAATTTATAACCGTGTCACAGATGCAAAAATGAGTGAAAGCTGTGATTGAATCAATATATAGAAGGTGTTTTGCAACGTTTTTCAAAATGCAACATTTTCTCCAAAAGGAAGATCCGTGAACCAAAATGCTTCCAATCAAGCCAGACATAGTTCTCAAACTCACGTATAAATATTTGGGTTGCATGGAAAAAAGGAAACTTAAATTAACCACATCAAAAGTATCAGTATCTGACCTGTAACAGAGCTACATATAAAGGCTGTTATTTCTGGGTTGGATTTGGTTACTGTGCCCAGGGCGAGACTGAGGATAACAAGGTGGTCCTGTCTCTTTAAGGCCAGTGGCCGCCTAATGACATCAGCACAGCCAATGGCTGGGAAAAGAGTTATTTTCTCATGTGTTTAATCAGAAGAATATAAGTTAAGGTTAATTGAAACATCCATTAGTAGTTTGCTTAGTTGTACCTTATCCCACTCACTATAAGTAATATTTTCGCCCATTCCACATTTTGATTAGAGAGTATTACATTTTACATTTCCTTTTAATATTCTTAAATTGGTCTTATTATTTGAAATGCATGTTGACACAGTTCATTCTACTTAACATAAATTTCTTGCAGAAACCTCTCACCTTCCACCACATAAAAATATACTTTTCCACTTTCTTTTACTATCTATGCAATCAGATTTCCATTGCCTGGTGTACTATAGCATATACATCGGGCAATTAGGACTTTGTAACAGATTCTGGACATTTTGTAACTTTATAAATGGCTTGAAAACCTTAATTGTTATATTAATAAATAATTCAGTGTATTCTTATTATCTAGACCATGTTATAATAAATTCTTTATGGCTGCAGACCTCTTTCAAAAAAGATTTAACCCGCAAAGGCCATTAACAGATTCTCGCACCCGGGCCCTGAGGCGTCTAGTTACGCCCCTGGTTCTTAGGACTACTAGTCTACAACTGTGACCACCTTCTCCTGAAATCTTCTCATCGCAAGGTGGATAGACGGCTTACAATGGAACTGATATCTTTTATATGAAAGTATGAGCTTTTTAATTAACTTACTAAAGCTTGCAAGCGGGGTCCTCTTACCTCGGTTTGTCTTATTCTAGTTTTGTCAGACCCTTTGAATATATGTACTGTAAGAAGCGCTGCGTAAATCATTGGTGCCATATCAAGAAAAGATAATAATAATAAAAGACAAGTCTTTCTTGTCCATGGCCTTTCATGATAGGTGTGCTTATCCAAGTCTATAGAGTCTGGTATCATTCATGTGGAGTCTTAAACACCACTCTTTTATGCCACATCAAAGAAGAACTTTGGGCACAGTCCACTTCTAAGCATGTCTTTGAAGAATTACAATGCAGCCATGTCTGCACGCCAATTAATTTGTATTATTTACATAAGGAGGTTTTGATTTCTTTTTATTTGTGTCCTGTATACCTGTATGATGGCACTTACTTTTCCTACGTAAACCTTATCGCTTAACTCAAAGCAATATTATAATACTGATGTCGAAATGCTTTCACTGAGCATATTACTGATATGTCATGTAGTTTCCCAATACAAAAAAAAAGTTAATTAGCTAAAATCTTAGAAGAAAAAAACATTTATTCTTGTATTCGTTAACTTAAAGGGGAACTGTCATATTCACGTATTTTCGCCTAACGTCTTTTAATTAATAATACATTATTTGTGCTTTTTCTTTGTTAATTAGTTTTGCAGATATTTCATTTACACTTTAAGCATGCAGGTCTGCAGGTAAATGAGAACAAAGTAAGATGGAACCGCATCATTTTCAACGTTAACCGGCAATACTCTATACAGATTTGTATTTTATATTGCCAATATTTTTACAACAAACATCAGATCCGTCACAGTTACTGTAATTTCTCTGTCCAATTTCTTTTACGTTATTTTGATGTACATGCATTAGTTTAAAGGCTGTGAGTTGTGTTTATGGTTGACCCAATCTTTACGTCACAACAGTCACTGTCCTTTAATTAGATAGCGTAAACTAAAATTAATATTTATCCTGATAACAAAGGGGTTCGACGAATATGCATGTTCATTAATAGCATTTATTGGATGTCCCTGCAATTTAATTGCTGAGCGGTGTCTAAATGGAAACAATGGGTAATAGTCCCATACATTAAATACTTATGAGTATATTGTGTCTTCTGCTATAATATAAAATCCATCTATTCTGGTTGATGGATTTTAACCTCACGCAGAATACTTTAAACTCCATTTGGACCTGTGCCTACAATCACCTTAGCAAAGTCTCTTAAGTAACCGCGCTCAGCCTAATTAGTATGCATTATCAATTAACAAACTTAATAGCCGCCAGATTGATTAGATCCTCTGTTGCAGAGGCAGAGCTGAAGCGAAACTGAATGAAAAATCTCTCCATGCATACATTGAAGCATTGTTATTTTCACTTTCCCTCCTCCTTCACTCTGGTTTAATTAATGTATGCATATGGTTTTGGATGTCTTGTAAACTGGAGCCTACCCTATTTGCCTAATAACACTTGATTCAACTTCAAGAGATTTATTTCACCTTAGCATGTCAATATTTGGATATGTAAGTTATATTATAAGAAATAAAACATTAGTTGTGTAGAAATATAAATATTTAACGTTAAAGTGATGTCTGCAACTATGTTAAGCATGTGATGGGTAAAAGGGTAAACGTGATTCCAGGGCAATGCATTACTATTAATAATACTGTTTAATAGTATTATTAGTGGTCTTACCAAGAAAAATGGTTCTAGTTTTCTAGGTCCACAAGGAGACAGAGTCTTTAGTCGAACTTTATTCCTTTTATCGGCCAGAAACTTTCTGGACCTCAGAAGTCTTACTACCATAGCACCCAATCGAACGTTCCTCCTGGTTGGACCACTGAACCTCTGTGGTAACACCATTTTTTTAACCATGATCATTTTTTTTTTAACATAACACCCAAGGTGTTTGTAACTCTCTGTCACTAGATGACTGTAGACAGGAGATTTTGTCATCTGGGTTGGTAACCCTCATATACCATGTTCCTTAGCTCTTTGGACTTCCTGATTGGAAAGTTATAGCCCACCAGTAGCTCCATGTATACAGCAATAAACACTATATATGTATCATAAGCAAAAATTGGCGAACAGACTTTCCTCTTCCGGTCCTACACCACAAGCTAATGGCATGGCAGCAGGTACACAGAAGAAGGCCTCTGCAAGGCATTGGGGTGCCCCAGATATCACCCTATGATGTTATTCATAGAAATGATATTATTTCCCTGTACGCTTCCAATTACAACCTCGCAAGAGAATGAATGGCCTGTCAGGTCCTGATGTACAATTGGGTTTAATTAATGAATGAGAACTGTTTATGGAAACCAAGTGTGAATCAGCGTCCTTCTCTGAGGCCCAAATGAGTATGACGGCCACTTAGCCCGCGTAGTTCATGTTTGTTTTCATCATGAGAGACATTTAATTGGAATCTTTCAGGTTGCTTCTCCAGACACCTTGAGCCACTCCATCCATTTTCCCGCCTCATAATTAAATATTTACAATATTAATGAAATCATGTTGCTGGAATGAAAATCTGTCTAAAGATAACTGATCTAGTTTAGCTTATCAATGGTCGCCAGTGTATGAAACCTAATAACTCATTAAGCTCAGTCAGATATTAGCTTCATTAATGAGCTGATTTTCAATGATTACTTGTATTAAAAAAAACACTTTGATTTGTGTATTTATGAAGTGATACAGGCACACGTTTATTCCTGGTGTTCATTTTTTAAACATCAATTTTTCTTTGTCCTTGTTAGCTTAATGAGGGCTTTGATACCACGGCCATATTTTATAAAACATATCAACACTTCATTCATTTAATTGGTTGTTAGTAGCTGTTGTAATCTTTATCATGCTGAATACAGATGGATCGTATTTTATTTTCCATCCACTCCCACAGTAATGCTATTTTTACGTGTAGTTAATCAGACAAGAAAAATGACAGGCGTGTTTTTATAAAACATACAAACATGGAGGAGGAATTCGGGAGAATTTTCACACCAAAATAATACTTGTTATCTCTTTAAACACAGACAGTGGCATTTTTCATATTTTCATTCATATTAGCACATTATTACCACAACTTGTGTAGACAATATATCTCCATAATCATGTAGGCACTGATGCTAAAGGAGTGTTTTTAGAGAATTTAATGTGTAGCCCAGAAAGTCCTCAAGGACCCAACTTGTAGGAGTCATGTGATCACAGGGATGGCCAATCAAAGGCTGCACTGAGTTGTATTACAAATCTATTCACTAAGATATTGAGTGGTCAGTTGACATAAGGATTGACTAGAATCACCAGACTCAACTTTAAAGAAGTCCCTTGGAAATGTCATTCACGCTCAAACACCACACTGAGCTGATTCTCTATGGCAATGCTAGTGATGTCCGTTCCTCCATAGACTTGGTTGGGTGATTAAGACTGAGTCATTCTGTTGTTCACTACAAGCAGTATGATAAGGATTCAGCATGTTTGTCTAGTAGATTGGGCCAATTGCAGCATTAGAACACAAATGGCTAACATACAGCTGCCTGAAAAGATTAGCCCCTTTGCACCGCTGTCCTTACTGCTGAACCTTGGGGTATGACATCTTGTCTCAGCTCTTCACCTTTCAATGATGCATAGAGCACCACAAATCTATGGAGATTATGCACCAAAGGGGCTCCTGCCCCACTGGACCGGTTGTCCTGGTCCAGAATTTGCCACTGCTAATACAGTAATATCTATTTTTCTTATCAAGTTCAATCATGAAACAAATATAACTCCTCCTATGAGAATTCCTTGATTAAACGTTGGATATCTAATTTTATTAATATAAACATAAAACATATATGGTTAGAAAATAGTTCCAGCTGTTAATCTAATTTGAAAGAATGGCTCCAACAACAGAGATTTATGATGTAGTAAGGAAATGTCTTCTTATTGCCTGAGACAGATTTATCAAATAATCAGATAGATACTAAGTCATTCCTCAATTCTTAAAAGAGTCATATGTTTGGGAGGATATTTTATTTTTGCACCAAACATACATATTATGTGACTATTATATATATAAAATATTAAGCATATGTATAGTAAACCATGTAATCTATGCACTGGTACATAACTCCACTGTAAAGTTATATCACTCAATCTCCTCCAGACTTGGAAACGGAATTCACCAGATCCTGGCGGTCCTGCTAGAATATGCTGCATTCTGTGTTCAACTTAAAAGCAACGATTGATTGTAATCAATAGGAACTCTGCCCTGCTTAATCTTTACAGAAACCACCATAAAAGTTGAAAACTTTGGAATAGTTTCATCTTTGTTCATTTGGCCCTAGATGTTCCAAAATATGTGTTTGGTAATTTTGAGAGAGAGGGAGAGAGGGGAAAAATGTTTACAGTGGATGGAGAAAAAAAACATATTCTTTCATATTTATTGTGTGTTTTTGTTCCCTTTCATGGTTATTTCAGTCTGTTTGTGAATCCCATGTAATTTGGCATTACCCTTAACCTCCTCCAATGTCCTGTGTTTTGCACCAATAAAGAACGGTTGCAAAGTTTTAAAAAGCTTTAAAAAGCTGTTAGGAAGGATAGGAATTACACAACCTCCATTCAAGGGAGACATTACCCCACGGCGCATGCTGAGGCTCTACTCTGATGCTGAAGTGCTCCTAGAGGCCAGATTAACACAGCAGATCACCCAAGAAGAAAGGAGAATGAAGACATGGACAGCATGAAGAAAGAGAAGCAGCAGAGAACAGGATGGAGCAGCGAAGAACAAGAAGCGGAGCTGTGGAGACACAGAGAAGGATGAGAGAGTGATAGAATGTCACAGAGCATGACAGAGAGTGAGTGACAGTGAACTTCATTTCTGAATTTAAAAATTTTGTTTGCACTTGAATGCGCATGAAACGAAATTCGTTGTTTTGAAAAAGAATGGACCAAAAACTAAATGAAAAATTGGTCCATGCTCACAAGTCTAGTCTGTACCCTTAATTCTGTTTAGGGGCTGTAAGCAGCTGCTTAATCTGTTTATATGGCAGTGCCATCACTGACTGATAGAGGGTTCCAAATTACAGTACAGATTGGATTTAGCAGCAGAAAATAGAACAAATGTTTTCATGGAAAATGCTTCTATCTCATTCATTAGTTAACAGAATTCTACAATATTCACATAAACTAAGCATGGCCATTTGCCTGAAAAAGCAAGAGCTGGTGGCTAAAATCCATTTACAGCATAACTCAGAGGCTGGTGGATAAAAAAGGCAACCTCAAGGAGCAATGCTGTAGTAGATATGATATGATATGTTACATTTTCTCAGACCAATATGAAGGTATGGTCAACACAGGCATATTCTGGCCTAGGCTAAGCAGGTCCAGGGACAGATCGCCCTATTGGACAATCTGGCTTTCTAGTGCGCAGCGGCACAATGGACCAGTTAAAAGGGAGAACTAGCCAACTGGCCAATTTACACCATGGATGACCATGCATAGCCTTTGTAGCCTCCATAGCATGGTGTACCCCATGATGCATGTCCCAAATTTGCAGGTTGCTGGGATATGATATTAATGATGATTAATATGTCACTGATGACAAATATACATCTAACATGGCAAAACAGTGTTGTGTTATATTATGTATAAATGTTGAGGTACATACGATTGTACTGAATACATATATCAGATTAGATTAGAATGGAAAACATAATTCAGTTAGAAATCACACCAAAGTATTCTCTGTAATATGGAGAGATAGATAGATAGATAGATAGATAGATAGATAGATAGATAGATAGATAGACAGACAGACAGACAGACATAAAAAAAACATGGAGTTAGGGATCCTGTGTTAGTTATATATCAGGTCACAGACATCGAGATGTTTTCAGAATCATATAGAGCCAGAGCCCTATGAAACAGTTAAAAGTTGTATTCAGTTAAAGAAGCTGCCATTCAGTAAACACATTCAGCCCTTAGCCCTGGCTTTCATGTTTTTAGACGGCCATCTCCACCTCATTTCCAATTTCAATATGCCAATTAGCCCAAAAAAAAAATCTCAGCGAAAGGTAGCGAGCGGTGCTATTTGCAGGAAGCTGTATTGACACACACTAAGAATATAAACACTCAGGGCTCCTTAGGAAGCACCACTCTTAAGAGACAAAAATCCCTGCAAAATATTTTGTTTATTCATTGTGAGCTTTTGTGTTATTGATGGGACCTGCTTTACAGACTCATCAATAGAAATGATTCTTCTAAGTTCAAGGGAAAGTACAGGTCTTAAAAAAAATCCCATTAGAAATAACCCTGCCAATGTCACTGAGTACAGGGGTGATGTGAAAGAGTTGAAATACGGGTTATGCATATTAATGGAACTCGAGAATCCCTGTAATTTGAGAAAAGTCCAGAAGACAAAAGAAAGATGCGATCTGTTACATTTTTTACGATGCTCAAACACAAAATAACTGGCTGTAGAGAACCACTGTAAAATAAATCAGATTAATATATCAAGATTGAATTTACTCTTAAATGTCCCCAATTATCTTGTAAATCACCTTTATACTGCATGGAGCATTTCCGCAGTCAATCGACATTCATCATTTCAGAATTTGGACAGCTCCCTGTTTAACATGGTAAAACAAAAAAAAAAATCAGAAAATATTCTTAATTAAAAATAATGTATTATTACAAAAACAAAATCAGAAAAAAATTATTTACATGATAATTTACAATTTTAAAAATAATATTTAACATGCTAAAAAAATGTGTATATAATATATATATATATATATAGATTTAATTATCTTGGCATCTAGTCAATGACTGTCTACAATATTCTGTTTTTTCTTTGTTTGTATTTTTTGTGTTTTTTCCCCCATGCACTTCGGTAACTTTGTGTATAGTCATACAATGTTAGGATTCTATTAATGTATCCCTTCTGCTTCCCTCTGCTGCTGTATGCTCCAGTTTGCAGTCAGTTCATTCTGCACTGATGTATATTTCATTGCCCAGGCTTAATTTTGATTTATTGTCCATCCATAAATTAGAAAAATATGCTGTGGAATTCCATCCCGCTGAAAAGCTGTGCCTGATGTCAGGGGACTGGGTGATATTTAAGATGTCAGAAATACATATTGGATTAGTGCGCTTTGTTTCCCCACAACAGCAGGTGTTTAATCATCGCTGATGGCTGAAGTTAAATGCATTAGGACAGCATCAGCCTAGAAAGATGGAGTTTTTCTAAACCACACAAACTCCAGATAAATAACTCAAAACTAATTGTTTGTCCACATCTAAGATGGGTTTTTATACACACTGTATATTAAATAATCGGAGAAGAGTGTGGTACCGATCTTATCAACACTCTTCATGCCAAGGTGCCAGGTTATTCAGAGCTGAATGTATTGCCATCCCTTGCAGACGATACTAAAAATAATATTTAGCAAGACTCTAACCTTTTATTAAAGGATTGTGTAAATGGTTGTGGGACTGTGTACATGCATACACAATACTCACGTGCATAACATATATTTTATTATTATTAATACATTTTTATAGCACCATCATGTTCTGCAGTGCTGTACTATATTGCATATAAAACATACATTATATTTGTTTATAGTATATGTGTGTATACAACTGTGAATAGAGCTGTAATTGTTTAAATGTGTTTAAAAAAAATAATAACAACAATAAATATAACAATAGTAATAAGGAAGCCTAATGTTTTGGTAGGAGGGTTTTCTGATTTATCTCGCAGCCCGTGTTTGTTGCCTTTGAGATTGCTCTTCTGTTTATGTTAATCAGATTTCTGTATATAGAAAAATGATGAGTCCTGGTCTTGAGCAATTTAGTTGGAGGCCGAAGAGAAGGCGCTTAGAAGAGCAAACATTTTCAAGGTCAACTGGTGAACTGTAACAGGCAAGTGAGATTCATGGCAAGAATTTTGTATTTTGACACATCGGCGATTTGATTAAAAGAGAAAGTAATGGGTTTAAACAGTCGCTATGAGGATGTAGCTGGACTTTGTTAGCTTTTCGCAAATTACTTAAGAGAGCAGTGATGGGGCTGGAAATAAGAATGCTTAGCACCTAAGTAAAGAAAAGGAGACGGAATAAAAAATATCCGCATACATTTCCAATAGACTCTTGGCACCGGATTGGGGTCACAAAGTGCCACCAACTCTTGAGATAAGAACGCACCAGAGAAGTTAAAGTTTTTAATTAGATCAGTGGCTTGTGTATTTCTAGGTGTATAATATTGTATTGGCCAGTCCTTTTTTCTAAGTAAATTTGTACATATTGATTGGTTTTCAGCCATATTACTCCTTACAATGTGATGAGGCTTGTTTGACAATGTATAAAGCTCTCCAGCAGATACGTTAATGTATTCCTGCACTTTAATCTTATAAGACGACCCTGATTAAAAGACGACCCAAAATATGAATATTGATTTAGGAAAAAAATAAAGCCTGAATATAAGACTACGCTGTAGGAAAAATGTTTTAATAGTAAATATTAATTCACATGTAAACTATTTTTCATATTTAATAAAAACTATGATTGATCAAAAAAAATGTGTTTGTTTTTATTTCCTTTTATTTGCCAACCTGCTCCCCAGTTATGCACATCTAGCCCAAAGCTTGCTACTCTGCTCCACCAGATATGCCTTATACCCCCTATACGCCACTTTGCCCCCAAATATGCCTTATACTTGCCTATATGCCACTCTGCACCCCCAGAAATGCCTTTGAACCCCCATTATGCCATTCTGCCTACAGGTATGCCTTATATCCCTGCACATGCCACTCTGCCCCCTCCCCCAGCTTACCAATGCTTCCCAAGACTTGTTCCTCATACTTCGGACTCCTGGTGGCAGCTGGTGGACGTCTGTGCAATGCGCGTAGACAACCTCTGCTGCCCGTTAGTTCCACCTGGGCCTCTATGATGGAGCACCAGAAGGTCACGTCATGCCGGCGCTCCATCAAAGAAGCCCCCAGAGGAAGTGCTGGCAGCGAGAGGGGGATCTGGGTCCCCTGCAGCACTACGGGGATCTGGATCTTCGTCTTATAGTCAGACCTCTATTTGAGGTCTGATTATAAGACTGCCTCGAATATCAGACAGACTCAAATATAAAACCTCGTCTTATAATCGAGAAAATACAGTAATTCAGATATGTGGTCAGTAAACACAGGCCACGTGACAAAACATCTAGACCATTTAAGTCTGTATCTTGCCTTCTTTGTATTACCACCTTAAATTACTAGGATCTACCAGCTTAAAGTTAATGTAAATATATATAAATGCAATCAAGAGGCTTGACGGATGTCAACTCTAACTGGGTACCAATGAGGTTATTTTTTGAGTTTCTAGCTAAGCATCCCTCATATGTAGAAACTGAATGCCAAAGTCTGTGTGATGCCAGTCATTCCACAAGATTGACCTGATTCCATGCAGGAAAAGGAGAAAGTAATCATTGTAAGTCAGAGGGTGATAGCAGCTGGATACCCCCCCCCTCCCGGATATACCCCATGCCTTCCACCTGCTATCCCAATAGTAGTTCCACCTTTGATTTGATGAAAGAGGGAAGATAAAGGGCTGAGAAAGTGAGGAAGAACAAAAATGTAATTATATTTAATTAAAAGTTTTAAAATAATATATATAGAAAATAATGCTTTGACTCACTCTTAGAAAATTATTTGTAGACTGGACTGAATCTGTGCACAGATTTACAGCAGGTCCTGTGTTGGTTTTTGGGACTGACATATCCACAAAACACAGACAATGGAATATTCTGCAAGTAAAATGAAAGCATTCATATACATTATAATATCCTCACTAAGGCACGCATTACCTGAGCATTGCCAACACTATTGAAGTATCAGACTGGATTAGATTTTAAATAAATTAATTCAGATTATTATTTCAGTTAAAGGATTTATATTTAATAGAATCATATTAAAAATAACTTCAAACTTTTTTTTTCTAGAAACAGTTGGTTTTTTCAAAATATAATGTCTTAAAGCAGCTGCATATTAGCTATGTGTGTTCTAGCTCTGTTATCTTAGCTCAATCTTCTAGACAAACATTGAATCCTTACCATACCGCCGATGGTAAACAATAGAATCGCTCAGTCTTAATCACCCAGTTTGATATTCTGATAATTAAAGTCTACGGTGGAATAGACTTCATTAGCGCTGGCATAAACATCTCAGAGTGGTCAGAAAGTCACCCAAAATATCTTGACTGACAACAATGACAGCCTTTAAGTCTATAGAAGGTTATAGAGGTGGAAATCAGTTGCATGCAGGTTTTGTCGGTGCTTAACTGCATTACTGTATACAGCTCTGGATTTTTATGGTAAAGGGAGAAAAAAACAATTCCATGGGACTTAAAAGTGGAAAAATGCAAATTTAGAGCAATTTGCATTAATGGAACAAGAAACACTGGGTCTCACATAAAGGAGGTCATACTCAGCAAGTTCAAGTGATTGCACCTTTAATGCCTTTCTATACCCGTTTCTCACAATTACCTTAAGATGTCTACTTACCCAGAAAGTTTAAGGTCTTAACGATATGCACACTTTGACAGCTTCTTCTATCCAGAGACTTCTCCTAGCACCTGTGGGTGGCTAAATATATGTTAGCACTTTTTGAATTTATGGCATATGGTAAGAGGTTGTGCGGTGAGACAGCCACATTTTATATTAAACATAATCATACTGCACTACCTCAAGAAGTACATCTTTAAACACCTCCTTAAGAAAAACATTTTAAGAGGTAATTTTTGGGATTTAATCAAATTTCTTTATCAGCTAGAGAACCACATTATGTTGATACACCATAAACAAAAAATACACACATCATAGCAGTTTCGTAGAACGGTTTTATAAAATGTTACATCATTAAATCAGTTCAGGAGATATAATTGCACCAAACATTTCGTACGCATCTGTTAACCTTGTCTGTTGGTCATCAGTATACGAAGGACTGTGAATAATTCTTTCAATCACACTATGGAATTACATATTAACCTTGACACACTAAATGTTCGTCTACGTTAACCTGTTGAGAATATGCCAAAATGTACCAAACATTTCACATTGTAGACAATTACTCTGTTACATAGAAACATAGAATGTGACAGCAGAGAAGAACCATTAGGCCCATCTAGCCATTTCCGGCCCTAGTCCAATTTTCCTGATGTATGGGACTCAAACCCCTATCAGTCCTTGATCTGGTCCCATAGTGAGAATAGCTTTATGCCAATCCCATTCGTGTTTAAATTCCCTCATTTTATCACTGCTTTGTGTTTAGCACATCTACCATTCTAAGTAAAGTGGAACTTCCTTACATCACATCTAAGCCTCTGACCCTTTAGTTTTGGACTACGACCTTGTGTAGTGTTTATCCTCCTTTCAAATGATCTTACCTCCGACACTTTAGGTCCCAAAACTGATGGTCCTGTGGTTTCCCATTAGTAACAAGTGCTCTGAATATAGACCGTTAAATACAACCTTCTATCACCTGTCACACAACAGTTGCCTTATCCATTCAGCTATTTTGACACCCAAACCCAAAGGCTGCACGTGTGCAACAAGTGCATGAAAAAAAATATATTGTATAAAAAGTCCATATTAAGAAAATTAAATGTGCATTACCAACATTTACCTGCACACATGCAATGCACTTTTAATTTATTTCAGCCCATCCAATCCTCCATGTCCAGGGTAACAGTATTAGGTGTAAACTGTTTCAAAAACAACCTGGTTTGTTGAAACTTCCCTTCACTTTAATGCATGTTCGTTTTGCGCATGCATGAAATGCATTCTGTAGAATCTCCTCATTTGCCCCCCCCCAACATTTTTCCGTGCAGGTGATGTGTTCAGCTGCACACGATACACTTACTTCCCGTCAACTCCAGCACTGGCTGGCTCGATACGCATGGTGGTCTGTTCTGATTCCTGTACACTGAATGTGCCCCCATTGATTTTAACGGGAGTGCTTTCCTGCCACAGCCAATCAGTGACAAGAATTTCCAGACCAGGGAGAAGTAGGGCAGTGCTTACAGAGTTCTTTAACGTGCTTTCTTCTTTAGACTATCCCTTAAACGTGTATCCCTCACATCACCAGAGATAGCGTAAAAGCTGCAAACTTTACCATAAATAATATATTGGGGAAGTCCTATGGAAAAATATCAGTTCAAATAATTCACAGAAAAATATATATTTTTGAACAATTTCCATTTATAACCTATCAATTCTGTTAGCTTGTTTTAAGTGTCCATGATTAATACCATAGGTTCTCTTCCATAAAATGTTGCTTTGGCTAGTGGTGCTACTACCAACGCTACCGTTACCACCGGGCACACAAATACGGTTCCCTTTTTTTTTTTTTTGCACCAAAAGCACCCGCTCAATGCCTACAAGTCTTGAAGCTTTAAAATGACAAATGTGGGTTCTTGGGTACAACAGACTATTTATTATATTGTAACAAACAAACCATGCAGGGTGGCAAGAAGTTGAGCTTTTATATAGAATTCTGTATATTTTGGAAGATAATTCACAATGTTTTTACCAAACTGAAGCTGAAAATTCCACAGGAGTTACCGTTAAGCGGAGGACAACTGTGTAATATATAGCTAGATGTAGAGTCACATAAGCTCCCGAGACCCGGAAGTCTTTTTTCCAATGAAATCCGACTTTGTGAAGCTTTAGGTTTCTCCGTAACCTTATTATTCACAATGTCCATGCATGCCTGTACCTTTATTTCGTCCGGCACAGAAATAAGCTTTGGTTCCTACCTTAATCATAATGTAATATAGAGAGGTCACACATGCAGAGCTTACAAAAGTAATGATCATCTTCTCCTAAAAGTCTTATGCTTTAGTTGAAATAAACCCACATTTAAAAAAAAAAAAAAAACCTCTTGGCAGCAAAAAAGTCTAAAAATGAGAAAGATGCTGTTGTCAGCCTGGCTGTATCAGACAACAAAAGTGCTTATTAGATCTGTCAAGAAAGGAATATTACAGTACATGATATGTTAATTTCTGCAAAAAATTATTAGACGCAGTTATCAAGCGTTCCATAGAATTTCCCCAAACTACGCTTTAGATACAAGAGAGGTACATTTCGGCAAATATGCAGGAGAAGAAAATGACTTTGTCATTGTGAAAAGTGAATAGCAAACAAGGTTTGTCAGTTAACGTGATCAAAATGTTACCATCCTGTTGCAATTCATTTAAGAAACACGAGTCACTTTATTTGCGATGCCTAAAGCCTAACATAGATGCCATTTTGCAGAAATGTATATTAAGCGTATTTAAATTAGCAGGTAAGCCAATTTGTATCGCACCGATAATAATCATTGTGTGGAATACAAACAAGTAATGGTTTGTTCAAATACTGATTATTTTTGTTAAGCATTTAAGGTGTGAAAATGGGAAAAATGTAGCTTTTTACAAATTTCATTTTGGGTCTAATTGTTAAAAGGAAGTTTGCAAGAGAATTCAAGATTTCAACTTCCTGATGTAACTATGCTTGATGAAGGGTCATCCATAGCGAGCTTCTCTTGCAAAATGGCTGAGATAGCCCTGTATAATGCATAATTAATCATTACAAACATGCAATTTGACGGCAGAGAAACCTATTTATTCTGTCCATCTTCAGTCCGTGGTCTTGACTTCAGAATCACCATATGCCTATACATGAAATGTTTAAATTCCCTTATAGTATAAGCGTCTATCACCTCTGCTGGGAGGCTATTCCACTTACCTACCACCCTCTCAGCAAAGTAAAACTTGCTTACATTACATCCGGTATAGATTATGACCTCTCGTTCTAACATTTCTCCTTACATCTTACTCGTGTTAAAGGGGCAAGATGAGTACAGAAACCTAAATCGGAATTCCTATCCGTATGACGTGAAAATATCCAAACTAGCATTGTCACCAGATCTAGAAGGTTAAACTTCAGTATAAATGTCACTCAAAGCCCAAACACTGTTATAACCCGAATACTAATGCCATGTTCTACGCTGCCAGTTCCCCTATGATAACATTCAGCACTGTTCTGTATTATTACGTACCATTACTCAGCTCAGTAACACACAGCAAATTGTGTTTAATAAATTAGCGTTAATGGAGTCCGCAGTTGCTTTGTTAAGGCAGTGCTTCCTCTTGTTAAGGAAAACATTTGTAGAGAGGAGTGTTTTGGTCCCAGCAGGACTTCTAGGTTTCAGGCTGGTGAGAGAGAGAGGAGGGGGTCCGTTGATTTAAACAGGACTAAGTGTGAAGACGGGCAGGGCAGCGAGTGTTTAATCCCTGGGACTCCATTCTTGTTCATCATTTGATCCTTATGCTAGGGCCCCGTTAACAGTTTAAACGCCCTGGGGCTAGCACTGGTGTTTATTGCCACTAAGTAACATGTCCACAATCCTCTAAAAGGTTCTCTTTAATGGCTCCCCTGGAAATAATAATTCATTATAGAACAGTCAGAAAAGACCCAAAGTGCCTTGATGGGATTAGGGCAAACCCCTGCAGAGATGATTTAGTAGCCGTGATAATTCACTTAATATGAGCCTGGGGTAGATTGCTAGGCTGGGAAATGGAAAGGGTGCATTTCCAAGAGCGGGGGCTACTGTAACAAAGCTCATTAACCATATTTAAGATATTTCAGCCGAGTCTGAAGGCCATAAACCCAGAAGTATGTTATCTGCCTTTGGCTTAGTGGCCTTTACTTTTGCTCTGACTGTATAATAAAATTGAATTGGCTGCCGCCACATACTTTTAAAAGCGTTTCTCCCGGCTGTTATTCGTACGGTTGGTTTAGTTTCTCGTTTGCTAACCTTTTAACAAATGCATATTATTTGCAGGGGAGAGATTTGTACGTGAGGCTCCATGAGATGACACGAAATTGAATTCCTTGGAAAACTGTGCAGTCAGATGCGTCAGAGACGTTTGTATCGATCAGCCCAGAACGCAGGAAGATTCAATGCGCTGAGGTGGTCTGTAGGGCAATGGTATAGGTGGAAGAAAATAGCAAACTATATCCCAGGGTTAGATAATATGCTATATTATAAAAAGCACTACACAGGCATGCAAGGCTTTTTGTCCTCTTTATGTCTCTCTCTCGTATGTAAGAATATGGTATGTATAAGAAAGAAAGAAAAAGAAAGAATGATGGAGTGAGAATGAGAGAAAAAGAAAAGAAGAAAGAAATTTGAACAAATGTTTTGCAAATGTACTTTTGAGCTACCTGGGTATATACACATTATACTGTAAAAAAAAAAAGTATTTGTTATTTAATTCATTAAAGGATATCTTAAAGAAGGCAACATGTTTTACTCTAGATTCATAGCAATTTTTGAAAAAAAAAATGTATATGTCACAATGAATGATAGTTGTGTTAACAACTAGCATTGGATAAAATGGCTTAAAACTCTCCTATTAATCCAAAAATGTTCAGACTTCATAGCAACATTCAGGAAGGGTACGGTTTCCATGTATTCTTAAACGTCCTTCCAAGACACCACATAGAGGCACATGCCTTCAGGATAGCACATACTACATCCATGTGATCAAACATACTAAATAGATCACATAGATATGGGCTTATGAACCGAGGGACCAGGAAAAAGAAAAGACAAAAGCTGATGCATCGGGATATTTAACAAACAGAACTCCATTAATTTCCATATTTTATGTTGTGAAATGGCCAGAAAATATGGTCAAAGGAACCTACGGAGCTACAGTCTAAAAAAAAAAAACCCCAAATATATGTGTTCCATAAGATTAATGGAGATTTGTCCGCACTGCTCCTAGTTATTAGTTAATTATAAGCTAATTGTTCCTTTTCTTTTTTCATAATCGTGCTAATTAAGTGACTGAAGTAAATTTATATCTATAAAAACAATATCTTTGGCTTTCAAGATTGGCATCTTATTGGGGAGGTTAATCCTCTGCTTATTGCTGTCTATTTTTATTTCTAATAGTATTTTCCAAAGCGATCTGTTTTGGATTCATTTTGGAAAGGCTGATGATGTAAATAAATAAATAAATAGATTCCTACATAACCAATCTATCATTTAGCTTTTTCTTAAAGAGCCATCCGTAAGTGCAGGTGACGGCTGGATATGAGCGCCCGCTCACTAGGTTTTTATGCTCACATAGCTACTGGCCCCACACTGCAGCACCGAATATGCCATTAGATCGAAAGATCGGGTGAGTATGTGGCCATACCTGGGAACTTTCTGGCTCCGGCCGTCTGGAGCCCCTCTTGGGGGATTCGGGCAGGAGGTCCCGCTGACGTTGGTGGGCGTCCTGGTGATGTTGTGGGACACACACTATTGGTAACAGGGAAATTGGGCAGGGAGTGAAGCACGCTGCAACGCCACTCCCGTGACCCGGAGTTTCCCCGTGCTTCACTTGGAGCCTTCCCAGGTTATCGGCTCACCAGGCATTTGCCCAGAGAGCCAGATGCCCACCCCGGTCCTGATTAACTATATTTTATTTACATAACTGGCCTGCGCATTTTATATGTATTTTAAACCACGTAAAACGATTAAAATGCTACAGATATTTGCAGCAGGAATGCTCGAGTTAATGTGAACTTTTGACTTTTTTGAAACTAGGTCAAGTGGGCATCCCAGAGGGATAATCTCACATCTATTTTACCGATGTACATTATACATAGATGCATAGATAGAAAAGGCCTGAGAAAGAAAATGGTAAAGATTATTAATATTAAGATTTATTCCAATCCATAAGCCTATTAAAGTACAGTAAAACCTGTCCTTCAGACCACCTTTTTAAAGATATCACATGTCTGATGGGACCACTAAATTTTGGCCTAGATTATTTTCCCATAAAGAACAATGAAAAGAAAATGATTACATTAAGACTGCTTCTACTATGGTTACTTTTCATTGTGAGGCCAAAATGAATCCAAATAGTAAAATAACATTGGTTTTGACCTTGTTAACAAGTCTGCAAACTTAAAGAGATACTTATCTCGCCGTTCCCTTCACGTACTATTTCACAAGTGTCAGAAATACCTACCTACCGCTGATTAAGAGGGGGCACTAAGCTTTTGGTCATCAAGGTGATGTCACAAACTTAATGAAAGTTGAGCCCTACTTTGAAATATGATGAAAACCATTGATTCTAATATGAAACGTAGTTTTTCTGACCCTAAGTATAAGGCTGTATTCTTTCAACATTCTTTGATTTTGGTTCTACATGAGGAATAAACAAATTCCAGTTTATTATCAGTGTACTGAGCATCGTAGATTATTGGCTGGTGACATATGGTTAATTGGCACACTGAGCATAGGGGCTTCTTGCCTTGAACTTCGGCATGAAACTTATATAAGGTCCACAGTAGACAGATCACCAGTAAGTGATTCAGGAAGGATAATCATGATGAAACTCATAGTTATGAAGATGTTTAACTGAGAGGGTGGTGGGTACATGGAACCACTGACAATCAGCATAGGATAGGCATAAAGCTATCTTGACTCTAAGACATGACAAGTGATCACTAACCAAGTCATTACATCAGGAAAAGTGGGCAGAATATCTTGGCTGAATGGTTCTTATCGGCCATCAAATTCTAGGTTACTATGCATCTAAATGAAGATCATTTCAATATATAGTTTTATGACATATAATTGTCGGAATTTGGAAGGTAATTTAAATGTTTGCGGTTTGAGAACTCATCATGTATATCATATTTTTTACATTCTTTAATACCATTGTTTATATCAGAAATCTACAGACAGGGATTTACTTACAGCAAACAGAAAGACTGAACACAAACGTGTGATTCCAGTGATAAACCCGACATAATAGCACCAATGGACATGTACAGTATACCTTTTTCATATATGATCCTCCGATAACAAGGTGAAATGTACCACATGCCGACTGTCCAATTTAATCTAATAAAGTTAGGAACATTTTTAATTAATATGTTATCTGCATGAAAACGGCAATATTTCACCATGAAATATACAATTGTCTATTGTACGTTTAAAAACAAAAAATAAATATTATGAGTGAAAATGAAATATGAGGATACAATTATTTGACAATATTAATGCTTTATATTCAGGCATCTTAAACAGATCACAAACATATAATCAGCGCTATGGAATTTGATGGCACTATATAAAACAATAAATAATAATAATCGTATCAATTAATGTGTTGGGAGAAATTGGTGCACAATAATATGACTGTTCAAAAACGAAACCTGAACTAAAAATTCCAATTTGAATAATCCAAGCAGAAGCAGGCAGAATGGGACAAAATGAAATAAATCATTTTTGTATGAAATTTGTATGGTTTAAGCTTGGAGGAGAGCTGTGCAATTGATAATCAAATGGACCTGAAAAATGGGGAATTATGCGATTTCTTGACTAAAGTCTTGCTTTAAAGAGTGCCATATTTTACATCAAACATTGTACATGTCAAGGTTAATCATCAGATTTTGCACCAGTGAACTAGAATCCAGACACTGAGGCCGACACTGCAATGTTCATGCTCAATAACACTTTCCAACTTGGGAAATGCGTTGAGTATTCTCATTCTTTTCTGGATGGTTATAGGAGGTAAATGTTTGGAAACGTGCGCTTTGCAGATGCTTGTCTTTTGGGTGTTGTTAATAAAAGTAACAATGCAATTTTGTGTTTATTTATAGTGTGCGATCAATTTTGTGACGACGAGAACAGAAGTATCAAACTACGTGTCTCCACCAAAAACTAATCACACTCGCAAATTCCTGGATCTGAAGGCAAATAAACCGTACCAAGATCTGCAGCATTCAGCCAACGCTGCCAAGGCCAGACAGGTGGCAGCCCAGTCACAGTCTGCCTGCAGGGAGGCGTATCAGCCACATCGCAGGCAGTGTCTTTGGAAAATTGTATGGCAACCATATATTATCCTAACCTTTTTGCAATATGTGCATCCAGTGCATGGAAAAAAAACTTTGTTTTAGAAATATAAATGTACACAATATGGTATACATACGGATGCTTACACAAACAGCCCTGCATTCAATGCTTAGGGATATTAGATGGGCATTTGATATATATATATATGAATACATACCACACACATACTTATTTATGCATGTATAAACTGTATGTATGTGTATATATGTATACACGGTATATATATATATATCTATATATATATATATATATATATACATACATATATACATAAACAAAAATCACATATCATTCAATTCTAATTCTACTTCTACTTATAATTTTATTTAGTATTTGCCAAATTCTTCATTTAGTATACTTATGTTTATATATGTATAAATAGGTCATGAACATGCAATAAAAATAAAAAATGCACATATACCAAAAGGCTTTTCCGCCTTAACTTGGAATGTACTTTAAGTGCAATGGATATAAACGTATGTGTGTTTGGTAAATGTTGAGAAAGAGAGAGATATATAAAACGTGCCGTTGGAACACAGGAGTGATGGTTGCCGATAACGCCTATGAAGATATTGAATTAAAAATACTATGATTTACAACATTAACGTGTTGTATTTTTGTTCCACAAATTTTTAATTCTTTCAAAACCAAGGACATTTCTAAGTGACCCCAAACTTTTGACTGGTAGCGTGTATATCTATAGATATAGATATATACGCACACACATACATACACACACACATACGTGCTTTCAGCATGTAATAAATACATGTGTACACTTCTGCTGCAGTTAAGCTGCTCCCCAGTGACTGTGTAATGTACCTGCCAGCGGGGATAATAGCGGCTGGTGTACTGTCTTTTCTATATAAACCTCTCTCTGGCCCCTGTCTCTGCAGGTGGTCGAAGCCACCAATAGTTTTGACAGTGGCTTATTTGTTGTTGCTGTTTGCACATTAATCCATTGACAATTATGTGTCAGAGCCCAGTGTTTCTGCTTGCTGATGGCCTTGGGCTCTGCGCTTGGAGCCCTAATCAGGAGAGTAAACTCTGCTATATTTCAATTTGGAAAAGCGCTCTTCCGCTAAGAGGCCCCTGGCACTGCGATAAATAAAACGCCTATTTACTCTATTGCCACACTTAGACATCTAATGCACTTACTAGCAGCCCCCTAATCATAGGCTACGCATTAATCCGCCCATAAATCACTCTGTTCTCAGCCCAGAGATTAGTCAAGCCATTTCCCTAAAACCCCACAATGAACACTGTTTCCTTTTCTTGTTAGTCAAAAGCTAGATGGGTTTTATTAGGTTAAAGACCAGCTCACAGATGGTAAATCGCAGTCAGAGAAATGAGGTGTAGAGCAACAGCTACTGATACACACGAGGTCCTACGCATGCCAGAGACAGTGCATTCACTGAATATACAAATAGGGACAGACAGCATTCTCAGAGAGAAGAGAGAAAAGAGAAAAAGAGGAGTGGGGCAGAGACCGATAAAATGGACAAATAAGAGGGGCTGAGAAAACTAGAGAGAAAGAGGACAAAGGAGTGAAGGGAGAGAAATGAGGCAAAGTAGGGGGAAGTAAATAGAGAGGGAAAAGGGAGAAAGGGGAGGAAAAGGAGGGGAGATGGGGAGTAAAAAAGAAATAGGTTGAGAGACAAAAGAAAGGAAAGAAAAGAAAAGAAAGAAAGAAAGACCAAGAGCTTTTGAAAAGTAAGAAACAGATCATAGAGAGTAGGTCTTCACTGAGAGGAGAGACAGAGGAATAAAGAGAATGTAAAAGGAGAGTGAGAGAAAGAGAAAAAAAATAGATTATAAAATAAAAGATGTGCTACAATTTATTTACATCTGGTGTGTATACAAACATGGGATATATATATATATATATATGTAATGCTTCGGATTATATTTATAATGATCACTTCATTCAAGGAATCATTCCTATTGTCCAAGTTTATATATATCTTTTAATTATAAAGCAGACTGTCCTAACTGAATTCACGGCCATGTGCTATGTCGAAGACTAGCTAATAATTACATTGGCGAGAAGGACATCTGAGCTTTCTCCTCAGGTGCCGATAAAGATTTTTCCTTGTATCCCACAGCATTATGAATAGTGAAGTGTCAGAGTGCAAGTCGCAGGGAGATCAGTCTATGACAAGTGCTGACAAACACATTTACTCTTTTATGTTTAGCCACAAGTTGCCAAACAGGAGGAGGAGGAGAGGATTTAGGGAGGGCTGCTGGAAAGCAATATCAAACGTGTTACTCTGCAAAGAAATTGGATCTACTAATCCGATTGTGTAAAATTACTAGGGCAATTGGGCAAATAAAAGGCAGGCCCGTAATCCCCGCTTCCTGGAGCGTCCCACAATGGGCCGCATTTTGTAAACGGAGTGGATTAGGCTGAAGTGGCTTGCATAATCTCTGTTTAAATAGCTCCATATGACAACTGAATCGAGACCTCCCCAATTAAACAGCAGCTCAGTGGGGTTTAACACACACAAGCAGCGGCCCCTGGGGAACGAGGGATGTGTCAACAAAGCGTAAACCCAACAGCGACTCTGCACTACATTGCTCTATACATTCCCAAGAGGGGAGGAGCATAAGCACGAGTGGGCGTGGCATATGTTAATATGTTCCATACTGTAAAGTACATTAGCAATATGGCTTCTATATAATATAATAATAATAATAGAATATTACGTTACTGCAACAAGTAATACAAATAAGGCAGCAACATCCATAAGAACATTTAAATTTAAACAATTTGACAGAATATTGGTCAAGATACCTTTTCTTCTAATTACAGGTTAGAGAAGAAAATTCTTCTTGGTGAGAATATCTGAGGATGGGAAGTGGAGAGTGCAACGTAAAATTATCTCCCCCAGGCTGCTGAAGCCAGATGTGTAACATGAGATAGATTATATTTGTAAATATTTATATTAATATAATTAGCTTCTTTTTGTGAAAGTACCATATCACATGTATGTTCGTTGTCTCCTATTTCCCTTCCAAAATGTAACTGCGAATCTTATCTATTGTCATTCATAATGTTATTGTGAAATATTGTACAATACCACAGCGCTACGGAATGTGCTGGTGCTATGTTAACTCATTTAATGTAAAATCAATGCAAATTTACCCAAATGGGCTACCACGCTGTATTACCATATTAAGTTGTATACTCAACAAAGCGGGAGTTGTGGTGAGATGCATGAAACCCTGCACACTGCATACTTCATTTTGTGAGATGTCTTGAAAGTCAAGTCTCAAACTTTCAGACCAACAGCACTTACCTTTCCCCGCACCTGCGTTTATCAAGGAAGCAGTAGACAAAAATGTAAGCATTCCTGCAACAAGCCACTTTAGTGCTTAGACCCCATTCGCCTAAAGGGCCCCAAATTAAAGGACATAAATATTGCATACATTACCTTGTGTATAATTAAATTCATGGCCTACATATAAAATACATTTCAGGATTAGAACAGTGACATTTTACAGTCCACTAGCTATGTTTAAGAGAATTACAGACAGATAACGGTAAGAGCTGATGCAGCTACCATTCATAGTTCTTCAGGCTGAGAATTACTTAACCCTTTACTCAGCCAGACTGTACATATTTCCTTCGTCAGTCTTAATGGATAATTCTCTACTTCAAAAATAGAATATAAAATTCAATACTTCTTTGACATCCATATTAGATTCCTCAGAAAATTCCACGTTCTCCTGACAAACTCTACAAAGAATTATTTATTTACAGAAGCACTATGGTTTCATACAATGACCAGTATATTATATCATCTCTGTATGTAGATATGGTTCATATGTTTTCATACTTGGTTCCGGCTCCAGGAGGTCGATGTAGGAAAGTGTTTTCATTTCTTCTGGTTTAGAAGCGACTTGCTGTTGGCAATTTATAATTATTTTTTTTAAGAAATAGCTTATATTTTGTTAATGTTAAAAGAAGGAGCTTAGACTTTTTGGTAAGACTACTTTAGAGCTACACATATATAAAATGTGTGTTTGTCTCAGACACATAAAACTTCCCCCAGTATAACCTATATGTTGCCATAAAACTCATTTGAAGTGTAGCAGCTGTTACGGACAATAACTCCCATCGCTCTCGTATTATGAAATTCGGGGTAAGGATAATAGATAGGGATGATAACTAAATTACACAAACATCTAGAGTGCTACAGATTTCCTATGTATGTATTTAAAGAGAGATTTACTGTCTACAGGCAATCTCATCATACCCCCCACCCCATGGAATAATTGGGGTTAAAGAGAATGCAATTGATAGCACAGCCAGACCCTAGACATCAGCAGGCCCTTCTAGATTCTTAGACAGGTCTCAGGTGGAATCAGAAGGATTAACGCAATAGGGAAATGAGGCTTGAGGACAAAATATGACTCCTTTTTTTAACCAAATGGCACGGCAGTCCGTGCGGGGGAAATGAGATGCACATTTAAATCTATCCCATTCACCGCCTGTGCCCGTCACCATGTACCTGCCCACTTAGACCAAGGGTTAATTAATTGAAGCTTCAATGCACTATTGCAAGAGCATTGTTGTGTTTGATGCCCTACATCTGTGATTTAAAAGTCTTTCATTCCCTTGTTAGTGAGGGAAGGTTTTTAACTAGGAAATTAGCATTCAGATAAGTGTATGGTCTATTTACTTCTGAAAGGAAGAGGATATTAAGGATGCTGGTGCACAAACCAGTTGGTAATCAATGGTACCATCCTGAAAACAGCTCTCTTACCCCTGTCCCCACACCCAGATGAGGGGCAGCCGGGGTCTTGGGAGCTAGAAGAGGTCAGATCATTTGAGTGCTATACGCAAGAGGAATTCTGGAAAAAAAATAACGATTTAGCAGAAAAATACCACCCACCCAAAAAAGTGTATTTGTTGGATAGTTGCAAAAAATAAAAATAAATCTCCATTTAGATATTTTTCACATTACTGCGTATCTCTTTCTAATTACTCTTCTACAACTAAAAATAATAATAAAATAGAATACATCTCAGCAGGACTTTTACTTCAATCAAAAATTGTCAGCCATCAGTTCCACATCATAATGTGATCCTTATTGCTCACATTTCTCTGTGTACACGCTAAAGAAACTGGACAATGTTTTCTGAAAAAAATATCAGACTATGCAAGTGCAGAAAAAAAATCATTTCCAGAAAATGCCAGTTTTATATCAAAGAAATTAAACAATAGTTCAATAACTGGCACATTCAAAAGTGCAATGAAAATGCTAATTTTTTTGCACATTTCTTTTGCACTTTTTTCACACTTAAAATTTTTGTGACCATTAAGATAATCTGATCAAAGGCTATATGTACTGCAGTTTTATCTGCAATTTAACCCTTCATGTTCCGGAGCAATGTGCATTATGTGGTTTGAAGAAAAGCTAAGAAAGAGAAACTTTTAGAAAAGCTAAGCGGTAAAAACACAGTTCTTCAGACAACAGAATCCCAGTAATTATCTTAATATAATTAAGTTAAGGTATGGGTACGGAAATAATCCCTAAAGCTCATCAAATTTTGAACTTTTTATATATTATCAAAGTTACCTGGATGATGGGTTATTTTGTATCTAAAATATAGCTAATAGGTGACTTTTTAATATATTTTCTTGTGCTCAAAAACATGAGGTACAGAAGCCATTGGTGCCTTTAATTACTGTTTGTAAAGAGTATACGTATCTATTGCAAAAGGTAGAACAATTGATTCAACTTGAATTACTTATTCCAGGGTTTTTAAGTTTTGTTTATTCAAAATAAGCCACAAAAAAGCTTAGCCGTACTAAGCTACGGAATTTAACTCATGATGCATTCACTCTGTGTTACCAAATCATTCTAGTTTCTGGAATCGTTCCTTATTAAGGTTTGGGTCTTGGCATCAGGACTAGATGGGCAGAATGGTTCCTATTTGCCATCAAATATGTTTCTATGATGGTCCAAATCTCCCAGTTGGATTTCTAGATTATTGTGAAACATTCTAGATAAGGAAGTCAGTAGACTGATTTACCCATTTCAAATGAGCAGTGGCAATTATAGAATAATAATATTCAGTATGAACCATGGCACATTTCAGCTTCAGAATATGCAAATCTTCAGAGTTCTTTAGTCTTATAAATTAGTCTTATAAATAATAAATATTAAATTAAAATGAATTTAAATGAATTTAAAGCAATTACATTTAAATTATTTTAAATTAAATTATATTATATATTAAATAAATAGAAATAAAGGGACTTTACTTTACTGAGGTACATTAAGGGAATTTAAACACGGGATAAGCATAGAGCTATCCCGAATCTAAGACAAGACATCCCACTTGGTATTATATAACCTATCCATACATCAGTGATACATGATCACTCATGGGAAGTACATTCAAGAACAGTGTAAACTACTACAAATAAAAAAAGAAGCATATTACATACATCAAATATACATTACATATAATGTATCACCCTATGTCTACCCTCACCTGTAACAATGTTATTTAGATGTTATTTCCTGACATTTTGTACATTTTTGTGTTTGCTACTGCATTTGTCCGACTATAGTGATATTTTGTTGCAATGGTGTGTTTTAACAAATGTGATTTAGACTTTACATCATTGGAGGCCAGAAGAGATAACAGAAAAATGAATAATTGAAATTGGAAACTTTGCAGTTCCTTGAAAGACAAGTTTTTAAGTGGTTCACTTAAATATTTCACAATTTTTTTTCGAGGGTGGATGATTTGGAAGGGACGTAACTGTGGCTCGTGCAAAAGACAAAGATTGGTGACCAAAGAAGAGGGGCCACTGTGAGGTCACGTGACCCATCACGCCAAGCGCGGGAGAATTGTGAGCATGGGTGGAAGATTGCTGTCTGCATAATGGTGAACTGCAAAGTAACAGCGTGTTTTCTATCTCACCCAATAAAATAAATGTTTCTTAAATATAAACAAAAAATAGTAAAAGATACATTTTATATTTATTGCTTTGATCGTCATGCAATTAAAACCCAAATCAATAAATATAGGACCCATAGCATGACATCATTAAGGGTGTCCACTAATTTTGAGAGAGATCTCTTTGTTCTACAAAAAACCCAAAAGAATCCCTAGCTATGTTACACTTCTCTCTGTAGAGGACAGTGGAAATTTTTTTTTTGGGAAAAAGTACTAATAATAAGTGGAACTAAATAAATAAATAAATAGATAGAAATTAATACAAAAGTTTAATAACAAAAAAAACATTGTCTCGTACCCCCCCAAAAGAATTTCAAAAAACCTAATTGCTCATACCAAAATATAAAAAAATGTATATGTATAAATAATGAAACAGCTTTGGTCCACAAGGAGTTAATCTGCTTGATTATAAAGTTGAACTTGCCAACAAATGCACCCATTGTTATTTTGGGTTATAAGTCTTAATTCAGCAAACTCTTAACTTGATTTCGTAGGTATAGTACCGTAATAGCGTTTATTATTTGGATAACATTAAACTTGAAGGACCGGCTTATCTAAATGTCTGGCCCCACACGCTTCAGTGGCCTTCAGCCACTCTGAGCCCTTGTTTAGTACACATTGTAACCACTATTTCTTTATAGGGTTTCTAATAGGGTTTTAATTCTTTTGCTAATGGGCTCCCTGTGAGATATTTAATCAGTACATAAGACATGGCACATCATTGAGCCAAAGGAATAGTGATCAGCTCCCACGCCATGAACACTAGGATTTGTCATGGTTACTGCACGCTTTATCCATTCAATGAGAAGAACAAAGGGGATAGATTGAAGCAGACTTGGGCACCAAAAAGAGGAGACTATTTAATCATGTAAACATGACTCCAGACCACTCCCCTTCATTTGCTACTTTGAGAGGTAACGCTAATTAATCCTTAGTCTTAATGTGGCTTTAGAAAACTGTCAAGGGTGATAATTGTAGAATAATAAGCAAAAACGTGCTCTGGGATATACTTAAGTGTATTAAAAACATTGTTATAGCCCTAACCACCATCTCATCATAGTATGTTAGGGTCAAACAAAATGGTTTTTATTAACTTAAAAATAACCTTCTACAATCTAGAATTCTACATTTTAACAATAAGACTTTGAGTGTAGTAGCAAACCTCTTTGATAATTAAAAGGGTTAAATAAAGTATGGGATATTATCAATAAAAAGAAAAATAATTTATTGAGTGTTTCTTACTTGCTAAGTTTTTTTGTATTTACACAGTTTTTGTATTTACACAGTTAGCATCCTGAGTACTTTACTGGCATCTATAACATTCATTATTTACAAGGATAGACTAGTAACTTTTAGTACAACTAAATGACCCAAACACAAAATGATTTTATATGTAATTAAATGTGATGTATCAGGAGAACAAAAATGCATTAATTAATGTTAATTAATTAATGTTTCGACACAGGATTGGATCTTTAGATTGTAAGCTTGCAAACAGGGTCCTCCCATCTAATGTGTCGGTAGTCTTCGTCTGTCTGTTCTAGTCTTGTCATATATCCTGAGTTTATGTACGGTAAGAGTGTTGCGTCATTTGTTGGCGCTATATAAATAAAAGATAACAACAATAATTTAGGTTTTTGACAGTTGTATGTGAAAAGGTTTGAAGGGGCCCACCTCACACACAGGCGATGCATTTTCTTACATGCAAAGTGGAAAATGATACATAAGTCTATATACAGTTGATATTTATAGAAGTGATCACACTTGCTTATGATCAATGGCTTCTCCATTTTGGCTTTATTTTTGTTGAATAAATTATGACATGGTGTAATATGTCACGTGTTGCTAATCCGAGGTTGCATTTACCTAATTTTTAGACCTGCTAGAAACAGATGATTGTTTTTATGTCCTGATATGTAAAGCCATAGAATTCAAAGAGTTTGTACTTTCTTTTTTTCACATGACTGTATTTTTCTACATTTATATCTTATAAATATACCTAATAGTGACGTAGTGGTAAACCTGTCACATTTGCAAAGGTCACCCCAGTCCTCTCATGTGGGTGTAACCGATGTATGGCGACTCTAAGCATCCAATTCAAATATGCATGTGGTAGCGCCACCTATGTTTGAACAGAAGCTTTTAAATATGGAAGGGAATAACCAACATTAAAGGCAATAAATGTAGTAGTTAAGGTAATGAAGAAAAGGACAAGCCTGATATGGATCTCTAATCTCCTTGTGCTTCTTGTTAGTAATGGCATATGTATGTTATAAAGTCCCACAAGTGCTCCAAACTGTACCCCCACTCCCTGAAACAGGAAGTCTGATATATATATATATATATATATATATATATATATATATATATATACATACATACATACATATATATAACGTTTCAGAACCAACAAACTTTGTACTGTTATTTTTATTTTGTTATATCATAGCTGGGGGTATCCGTCTATAATCTCTCTCAGAACAGTGGATTAGCCCTGGCAGCAGTTAAAGGTATGGCATTAAAATATCTTTACCAGTACTGTTGAATGCCCAAAGCTTTGTCATAATACTAAATCAATTTTTTTTTTCATCATTTATATTTTTTTTGTCAGGAACACTTAATTGTCAAGCGATACAAAGGCAGGCACTGTTGCCATAGAGACTAAAGATCCTTCTTAAATGTTTCTGTTTTTTTCTTGTGATTAAACAATTAATGTTTTGTATAAGTGGAACAGCACCTTGAACCTCAAATTAGAAAAAGCTCAACATACATTTACATTACACGTGTCTCTTTAACCGCCGTTACTTCGGTCAGACTGACCTTTGCACATTTTTGGCAATGAGCGCAAAGGCAAATTGTGAAACGACGGGAAAAACCTGTTAGAATATAAAATGTTTTATTAAATACCAACAGGTTAAATAAATTAGAAAAGGCTCTGGTTATGTTATTCTTTATATGTTTATCAAGACCACAGGTAACTTTTTGTCTCCGAGTTATTTTATTTATCACAATGTAAATTCATTTTACTAATAGGAAAATAAGATTGCCGACTTAGATATTTTGAAAGAAAAATACTAATAAAAATATTGATTTTACAGTTTGCCTGTATAGCATTAGGAATTCTACACAGTTCAATAATTATAAATAACATCAGGCTTTAAAATAGAATCGTGGTTTAATTCTAGTTACCAAAAAATGAGAATAATCACAATTAGTCATTCCCAACATTTGTGGCAAGTAAGTATATAAGCTATGAGGATGTGCAATATTCATCAAAGGTGAGAATTCATAAAGGGTGCAGCCAATAAAGTTAAAGATTAATTTGATACGTGACATTTCACGGCAAACCCACATTAAAGTCATATTTAAAACTATAAGCATCTGCCTGAAACTTTGGAAAGAGACAACACAGCCATGTGAGAGGGACAGTGATGGAGAGAAAGAAAGAGAGAGAGAGAGAGAGAGAGAGAGAGAGAGACGGTGAGGGAGAAGGAGAAGAGAAACTAGCAAAGTTAACTTCCGTTGAAGATCCACCAGTTCCGAGGCAACAAATCACAGCGTATGTGCGCAGAACTGAAGCACATCCGAAAGGTCCACACATTTCTATGAATTATTAACACTGTACAATTTATTGACACTTTTTTCCTTTTTTTTTTTTCTTCTTTTCCGCAACCTACACCTTCCATTGTTTTACATTGAGTTTTAATTTATTTTAGACATCTGTTTATATATTTATGCCAAAAAAGATTTTGTGCACAGTGGAGAAAAGAAACACACTATTAGTGAACACTCGTGTCTGCCAAAAAACATAATGTACCATACCTTAATTAAAGCAAATTTATACCAGCGTACTCAATTCTCAGGCAACCCAGCACAATCTGTTAATGTTATATAAGATCGAGAAAATGTAATTGTTTTAATTAAAGTGTAGCGCTCACTGTAAAGTTAAGAAAATGTCCTTATGCCTTGAAAATACAGCTCAAAAAGTATTCTAAATACACAAAACAATATACAAAATATGTTAATAAAGCAGCTGTATAATTCATAACCCCTCCAGTAAGGGACCCCTATATGTTATAAATGTTGCGCAACCTGAATACATAGAAATAGGCAGGCGCTACAGACGGATGGATTTGAGATTTGGAGAATATTAATGGAATTCCTTCTGTTCTCACTAGTTACTCATTGCTATACGGCGTGATGTACTGGATGCTGCTAAGGAACATAATGGAACTTTAGAAATATACTGTGCAAAAGTTTTAGGCAGGTGGGAAAACATGATGTAATGTGCAAATGCTTACTAATACTAATAAAACTAATAGTTTATTTTTATCATTTAGCAAAATGCAAAGTAAACAGAAGAAAAAATCTAAATCTAATGAATATTTGGTGTGATGTCTCTGCCTTCAAAACAGCATGAATTCTTGCAAGTATACACTTGCAGAGTCAGGGATTTTGTATTTATGTCATTATCAATTATTAACATGTCTATTTTTGAAAGCATCATTTTTTCACACCTGTATAAAACTTTTCCACAATTCTATATATACATATATAAAAACAAATACAGAAGAAGACAAGAATTTCGAGCAGTTTTAGGGGCATTTTGAGATATGGACCATTACTACCACTTGTTCGAGAACACATTTCCAGGGACACTTTGCCACTGGCTAGTCATATCTCAGTACATTTGTTCATAGTAGCACCGGACTTATAAAAAAATATTCATAATGGAATCCAAGCTGCAAAACCTCAACAAAATTCCTGGAGTTTATATGTTAGAATGCAAGCAATCAACAATGGTCTATAGATGCTTTACAGACCCTGGAACATGTGACAAAAATATAGTGCCATAAAAACTAATATCATTAACCATTTAAATGTAAAAGGAAGAAATTCACTGCAAGGCATATACATTGTTAATCTGTTTACTTAACCTGACCTCAGAGACTTGTGGAAGTTGGTAAATGATTAACAAACATTAAAGTATTATCACCACAAGAACCTAAATCCAGTGTCAATAATAAAAAAAAAGTTGTTGGCTTGAAGGGTTAATTCAAGCCTTTGACGAGGGTCTATTAATAACAATGAGCATTCCTAGGTTCATGAGCAAGTACAAAGCCAAACACCCAGTGCTCCACACATACAGCAGTATAGATCCCTTCTCGCAATGATGGGGGATCTCTGTTTCCAAAACCAGTTACGCTGCATTCACATTGTGGGACTCATGCAGAGTGCCTATTGTAGGAGGACTTCATTGTCTAAAAGCCACCTGCCCACTCCGCTCTCCAACCAATTTCACACCAGATGCCAAACAATAATCAAGTCTCAGGCACTCTGGATGGGAGCCAGGTTTATGCCAGACCTCAACGCAACGCCGGTTTTCCTTCTCATAAACACCAGCTCCAGGTCCACTAAGTACAGCTTGGCCCCCCAATTTTCTTTCTCTTGTGTTGGCAATTGGTGAGAAGGAATTTTAGATGGCCAGTGTGTTATCCATTTGCTGTTATTCAAATGACCCCATTCCTTGTCTTTATCAATTCATTCTTTTACTATGGATTGCTTCATTCTATACCTGCTGCTTTCTCGTATCTACATGTGATGTATACTGTAAGATGTCACATGTAAAGACTTTATGAGATTTGATTTAATTTAATACCCATTGTATCGCAATGTGGAATAATTAGGCTCTGTCTGACATATGTATATGGCTTTAAAACTAACACCGTTTTTGAGGTCCCATGCCCATCCCTGTTAATGGGTTTAATAATACACAATAATGACAATGTACCTTTGTTATTTTCGTTTTATTGTAGTAGTACTGGAGCAGGTTTAGGTGAAGTGGGTTTGTGCTCAACATCAGTGTCTCCCTAAGCTCTTCAGGAGGGGAGAAGTGCAAACAAGGTCCACCCCAGCACACACCCTTGCAGAAGGTCATTCATACATCTTTCCAGACACACCTTTACATCTGGCACGCAAGTCTACTTGTAACTGTGCGATGTATTTAACTTAACTGTATGCATTTGTTAAAAATATTTTTAATGTCATGCATGGCTGCTGGGTCAACCAAATAAGGTCTTACCTTATTTAAGTGCAGTAAACAAAAATGACCTGGTCAGGGGAGGGCAAGGGGGCAAATCTTGCCTAGTGGCCCAGGAATTAAGCATTTTTGGAACTAAACGCATGAAACATCATTCCTGTCCAAAGCATTTCCAGAAATAATTCTTTAATCATGCAAAATTTGGTGTAATTCAGAATGATTGTCGCAACATAGCTACTGAAGTTTGATGAGAAGGACTAAACAAGAAACTTGCTAAGCATGGAGAAGAAAACATCTAACAAAGTTTAGTTGGTAAACTGGGGACGACTCATCAACACATTAAGACTAGGTTAAAATAATTAGAATGTAGCAATACAAAATAAAACACACTTTTTTTCTATAATACTCCATATCACCCAGCGTTCCGGGCTTAAATAAAGTGCTGTCTTTTCATGAGAATTCCATATTAATTATGTAACCCCTATAGTATCATGCGAGATGGCATGATAACTAAATGAAACTTCTTGATTGAAAGCTTTAAGGTGATACATTTATAAACTCCACCCATGTTTACATTTAATATAGCTAAAGATTTTATTACTACGACAGGAATTTTTTTTAACAACAAGAAACAGAAACGGTACATAAAATGAATGAATGAACTCCCGGTTGCCTTCTTTATTGTTCCTCGAAAGTCTCAGCATTTCATCTCAAGCACCAGTAATAGTTTAATCATATTTTTCATATTTGTATTTGAATTATATTTCCAAATGTGTGTAAATTTATAAGGAAAATAATTATGAAACAAATCAACATTAATTTGCAAATAAAATGTATAATAAAGCAATATCAGAAGAAGAAGTGAATAACAAAACATATTGAACATGGATACTGTGTTCTACAGTTCTTCTAAATGGATTTACATGTGCTTGTCCAGCTTTTGGTGTGTAGTGAAGATACGAATGCACCATTCCTGAGTTTCATAACCCAATATTTTCTTTCATGGAGTGTTTTATCAGGGCAAGCTTTAAATATATAAAAGGCTTACCTGTTTTCAGTTTATTTTCCTCGTTTTACTCTTCCAAGCCTTGAATACATGCACTCTTTTTACTTAACAGTTCACCCCTGCTTTATCTAGTTCTACACTTATTCCCTCCAGCACCGTTACCTTACTCAGCTGAGAGTACTATACTCCTCTCCTGCCCATAACATTACTCCCTTAGTACCATAGGCCCTGACTGGCTCGCCAAGTAGGGCTGGGCCACTTTTGGTTTTTGGTTTACATTTGCATGGCAATGACTAAGGTTAAATAAATAAATTGTCTGTGACCTTTAAACCACAATTCTGATATTGTGTATTTACTGGGTAGTTTAACCAGGGTTGGGCCTGCCCGGGTATTGAGGGTACAGGTTCCCACTCCCTAACACGCTCCCCTCTTTCCATCTCTGCAACGGTCTCTTCATCCTCTTACAATAATGGAATAGATTGCATAGAGTACTAATAAAAGCATTGTGTTCCTTAGCATGTGAGCCATGCTTATCATCTGATATCATAACAGTGTGACCCTACAGGTGAATACATTACCATGGCCCACAACTAGAGGGTTAAGCTGGTCTATGAAGTGACAATATTGGCACGAGAACCCCTTATCCTAAAAAGACCTGTTTAAATCTTGAAGATATGAATATCGTGACGAAGATATGATTTCTGCATCATTATATAAGAACTTTTTATTGAGATTCCAATGCTTAAGCTGGGATAGCTGAGTTGGAAACCACTGCTAGAAACCTTTGTAAATATAGTGACAATTGGAGAACAAAAACCTAAAGCAATGCATCTAAAAGTGAACGAATAAGTTAATGAATGAATCTGACGACTGTCTTTTTTAGATATCGAGGCTGCTTCTTACCCTACGTAATATATAACTGCAGTTACCTGACCAGTATTCGGACTCTGAGACCAGGTCACAAGCTCTAGAGGTTGATCTGACCGCGACATATCCACCAATTCCCTAAAAACACAAAGTGCCTTTTGTTAATTAAATAAAACACTCACTAACGATGTTGCACAGCGCAGTAATTAGTTCCATTAATTCACAAGAGTTTTGTGTAAAAATAAAAACCCCATTGAATGCCACAAACATTAAATGAGTTTTAGTACACACTAATTTTGTTGTTGAAAAGAATTTACATTAGCAAAGTGACTAATTAGCTCTCATATACAGTAATTGTAGGAGGTAGAAAAGCAGAACTGCTAGATTCGGTAAAATGGTTTTTAATGCATCCTGTTTAGATGCACTGTTTAATTTTGTTAAAAAAAGAAATGTTTGGTTAATTTTTTTGGTTTTCTTTTAACACAAGCATTATAATGGCGTTAGTAAGTCCCATAAGATTCTTAATCCACAGGAAGATTCTGCACCTACACAGTGCTAGCAAATACTCTCCTCTTTTTCCTTATTTCAAATAGAATTCAGTATAATTTCAGTAAAATAACTTTATAACAACATAAACAATGATATTGTAGGTTCTTATCTTTCTAATTAGCTTCAAGACCATCTCAAGGCTCCTTGGAGGTCAACCTTGGTGCCCCTACACATCCCCCTGGATTTTGCAGATATAGTTCCAACACAAGATTGTCTTTAATGTTAACAGTATTGACCTAGGCATTGCATTCCCTGTCCTTATGATTTGTCCATGAATGAGGTTTTCAAAGAGGCCAAGAGTTCCCAAGCTTTGTTCTCGATAAATGGTTCTTCGTTGGGTATATGGAGCTAGGTGCCGTTTATGGCTTCCCTGTAATTTAAGCTGTTGGTGGTAAGTATTCAAACTAATGTAAGCAATTTACCCTGTCAATTATGGTGAAGTATGTACATTTCTGATATTGTGTGGCTGAACCTACAAACCACATTTTTAACATAAATTTCATTAAATTTCATTAAAAATAGTATAAATGTTGCTCTGGCTGTACTGCCATAATGTGTCCTCCTTTCTAATTAATCTGCCTTCAGCCTATTCTACAAGCCAAATATCTTGCCTCATTATTTTACCTATTTTCCTGCAACCACATAAAACTGCCCATTTGTTTGCTTTACGTCACTCTCTATTTCACACACAATTAATTCACCCAGACCACCTTGATCAACTTCTTTCGCCTCTTCCTATATGTTTCCAGGTAGATCCATATTACCTATTTGTACGTGTTCTAGATGTCTGTCTATCTACTAAACAAGCACCCTGCCTACTTATCATACTACCACCTGTGGTAAACAATGCAGTCTATAGAGGAACGAACCTCATTAGCATTGCCGTAAAGTATCAGCTCAGTGTGGTGTGAGAACAGGGATATCTTCACAAAAGATCACATGACTGACAACAATGGCAGCCTCCACGTCAGCAAATAAACGATGTTTCTAAGAACACAAGGAGTTTGTCTATACAAACCTACATTACTCTATACAACACCTCATTCATGAAAATCCCCACAATTAAACCACAAGTAAAGTTCATCTTGTTGCGTGTAGAAGAAATTGTTTACCGGAGCTAACAGAGAAACAAATCACATATTTTAACAGTGAAATTAACCAAAAAAGTAATATTAAAAATGAATGACATTTTTTAAGTACACTGCATTATATGAAAAAAAAAATTCAATATGCTCTTTTCTTAAAAAAAACCCAAAAGTGAGTCCTATAGAAAGGATGACAAACACCTGAATATGCACAAGTTAAGTTAAATAGATAAATGAATCAAAGCCTGGAATACTTGGGCATGTTAACAATGTTTAAATGTCATTTTAACAATGTTTTGTTCTGTATGTTTTCGAAACATTGTGACCCAGTTTATACTCTAATTTACTCGCTTTATAATTCAGGACAGTTAATTAGTTTCCCAGAAACTAAAACTACATTATCGTATAAAATATACGTGCTACTTTTCTCTTTCATTTGTTCATAATTAACCCTGTTAACTTTTTCAAGTTATGCTTTTCTGTATATCAAACTCATGTTTGCGGTATCAGACATTACATGTATATTACATGTTGTGTAACGAGTGCCCGCAGATTCTGTAGCACTGTTACATCAGAGGAGGGTGAAAATAAAAAATAACATTACATTTGACAATTTGCAAAACTGAAAACAACTTGTTAAGAAGTCCTGGTACAGAAGTGAGCCCTTTCCATTCTAGAATAACATATGACTCATACATAAACGAAGATATATATACAAAAGAAAATAATGATTACAGTCTGTCTTTGTATCAGGAAAACACGCAGAATAGATGGGCTGATGGTTCATATCTGCCGTCAAATTCTGTTTCTAGCAGAGCCAAGAACAGACAATGGGCAAGTGACTTTTGCGAGGAGTTAGTCCCTGTTTGGGGGAGCCTCAAATATTAGTTGAGTTTTATTTTTTTTATTATTTTTTTTATTTTTTTTTTTTTAAGAACTTTCCGTAAACAGCAAGAAGTATATTTTCACAAAAACTGCTTTAAATATCCCAAATCAGCAGACAGGAAGAAAAACAGAACATAAAAACAAATTCCTATTTTCGCCCCAGACAAAGACATCCTTAAAGAAGAACTAATGTACCATTTCCTTTCAATATTTGCTGCCATTATTCATTGAAAGGCAAAACATTAAACGACCAGCTCAGAAATGTCACGTACCACAGAAGTCAGTAGCTTGAGTACAATATAAATAAAAAAAAGTATTTTTTATTTGCAATTCAAAAGTTTCTATTTACCTGTCAGTTGATCGCGCGACCTGTGCCCTTTCTCCTAAAAAATACACTTAACCCCTTCCTCACCAAAGTTATTCAGTGCCATAATTACCGTACGTCCTTTGCCATTACTATCATATGTGTGTTTAATTATGATTTAATGCCCTTTCCCATGTTTGATGTAGCCACACAAATTATACATACCTTTTCATGAAACCACAGAAACATGCAAAAAATAATTGTGAGCGCTAGCATCTAAAAACAAGCTAAAATAAAAATAATCTTTTACAGTTTATTTTATTTCTCATTTTTATTTATATTTTGTTAAAAATGTCTCTCTTCACAAGCCAGGCTCCATAGAGTTTCACTGCCAACGCCTAGCGGAAGGGAAGGCCTTATAACGCGATTGGACATTTCTTACCTTACCGAGTACGGCTCCTCATGTCGAGTGCCGCTACACACGATCAGTCAGCAGAAAGCCACCAAATCTGGAGGGCGTCCAGGCAGCCTGATCCCCCGTGCAGCGGCAGGGAGACGTCTCCGCTGCTATGAAAAATGCATGACGCACAGGTATGCGCTAAAGCTCATTTTGGCACACCTTTGGAGGACGTACCAATACGTCCACATGGTAAAGGAGTTAAATCTTATTTTCTGGCTCTGATCCTTCAGAGGTTTTATGGAGAGATCAATAAACGAACCATCTGACAGACTCCTACGCAAGTATGAAAAACTATTATTCTGAATCAGTTTTTCTATTGCAATGGCCCCATATCTCCAGTCCTCATAGCCAGTCAATGACTCAATAGTTAATCAAGGTTTTCTTTGCAAATAAGCATCTTGCTCTTTAATTCGTGTTGCTGAGTAAAGACTTGAACACTTCATCGCTGGAGATAGATAGGGACCACATGTACCCAACCGAGTAGTCAGTCATGTTACAAACAGCAACACCACAACATTTTAGTAACGTAACTTTCTGAATAACCATCTAATATTGCTATAAAAAATATTGACTACAGTTCTGGCTTACAGGCAATCTGCATGAGCAAATAAACTATAAGATAAACTATTCTTTTCTGTACCTAAAGTGTTAACAATCCTAATATTTTAAGCAAAATAAAGCCGGAGGCCAACGATATGTATTGATCGTATGTAATGTCTTGTAGCCTGTATAGGCTAGTGGGGGAAAAACCCAGCAAACACGTCATGCTAAACCCCACGTCTCATATGGAGAGAGTTGGTTCTCAGTGCGGGGTGAAGACCACAGCCAAACAAGAAATGATTTTAACAAGCTGGGCTAAAAGGGATGACCGGGTTGCGGAAATTGTACAGAGCCGGCTATGTCTATTTCAGCCTCACTATAATTTCTGTTCCAGGAACCATGGTTGAACCATCTTTACAATTCACTGAAGAGTCATTCCTAAAACATTATTTGTATATTTAAGAGATGCCCAATTAAAGCACCAGACCTTCTTTACTTCCATCAGAGACTGTTCTGATAACCAAAATAGGACCATGAGTGCATTTTTAATGCCTCTCGGTTTGTTGAAATACAGACTCAATTAGACTGGTGCAGTGCTTAGTTTTGTTACTCTATGACTGCCACTCTTGAATATCTTGTAAAAGCCCCTTTTTTTCCCCGTCGACAATGATTTTAATGGTATACGTTGATTGTTATGGGTTTAAAATACAAAGAAAATGAAACAAGGCAAACAAACAGGCTTTTCTCTGAATAAAACCCTGGCCCATGAAAAGGCCTTTCAGCTGTTCCCATCCAACGCTAAGCAAAATATATCTGAATTCACTTTATAACTTTTTTTTTCTGTTTTCTTGCTAATTTGTATTGTTGACATTAATTTAAATGGAGTGCAGAGAGGGCAGTGAAAAGGCCCCATACATATCACAACCAATTACTACAAAGATAGCTAAAGGGCACTTGTCATTCATTCAAATCTTTCTCTCCTTTCACTGCAAATCTAAGATTGATTAAATACAGAAGGAAGTGGGATTTTACGTTTAACACACCTCTACCGCCACAGGTTTCTAGAGATTCCATAATGAAAGATCTCCAAACAGCACAGAGCTGAATGGAAAGGCCGACCGGAAGAGCGTTTTATGTGCCCTCGGGTATGAGGCTAAAATGTCAAAGAATATTTTTGTTCAAGAAGTTAACCCCTTAAGGACAATGGGTGGTCCCTAAACCCATTGAAAACAATGCATTTTGAGCCGGTACATGTACGGGCTTTGTCATTAAGGGGTTAAAACAATCCTATGATTGAAGAAAAAAAGAGCTTGCTCTCACTCTTTTGTTCTCTAAAACTAACATGTATTTATAATACTCACTGCATTTGATTTTGTGATTTTGTTTCTATGAACTGGGTACAGGCCCGGTGCCACCTATAGATAAAGTAGGCGCCCGCCTACTTTAGGTGGAAAAAGCAATTTCACTCTTTTAGATGTGGAAAGTCATCTCCCAGGGTGATTCCACTGTTGTATTATCATCTGTTTAAATCCTCTTTACACCATTGGTAACAAAATGGCTGATTTCATGTCAACAGTCTCCTTGAGCATTCTCAATATTGTTCCAATGAGCTTCTCTGTTTCCTCTGCATGGAAAAAAGGAGTCTTCTCTCAATTCCTCTTCTTCCTCAGAAGAGAAGGCTTCAAAGGACAGGTTAAGAAGGTGAGCCAGGGCCCATACTTTCCTGCTTGGAAACCGGAGGATGGCACTACTGGAATAGACTGAGTAGGCTGGGTCCTAAAGCACTCAAATGCATGCATGTCAAATTTCACAGTCTAACAGTCCCGCACGTCTACCTAAAAGACCAGAGTCAAAAGGACCTACCACAGGAGGGGAGCCTGCCCAAGGGCTTATCACTGGGGAAAGCCCAGAATGTCACTCCAGAGTCCTATTGAGGACCCCCCATGACTGTCTGGGTTCAATTCCTCTATTGCTTTACTGAGAGAATGTAGTGAGTAAAACAGGTCCTCCTATGGACCTACAACATAACAGTTATGAAGGGGCGGGCGGCAGCGAAGACCTAAATTCTACACTTTATTTAGCAAAAAAAACTACTGACCTATAGTTTAATGATCCTAATAGCAATTGTTATGGTAGCAAAAAAAAATGCCCTTGACAATCAGCTATGGGTATGTAAAACAGCACTTAAATTATTATATATTATAAATTATTACATATTATACAATTATACTAGATTCTTTAAAAAAAAAAGTATGCATCAACCTACATGTTAGTGGCAATTGACACGATTCCATGTCTACAACAATCAGAATTGTGAAAATATTTCCATGATACAGTTAAAAAATATTGTTATCAACATCTCCAATAGTTAAGTTGTTAAGATAGAAAAAGACAGACGACCTGCTCTGTACAAAGTAGGAGATCGGCAAGAAGTTATCATGGTCACATTTTACATTTCAGGGTACTTTGTATGCAGTCAGAATAAATCTAATGTGTATTAGGAAATGTAGCTGTGCAGCTCGGCTGCTGAATGGCAGAGAGAATGGAGGCTATTTGAATACTGATGCGCCCCTCACTTTCTTCTATTTCCACTAATGACATGCTCATCAAGAGCAGACAATGGGTCCGGCTGCCTGCGCCTGTCACAGTGTTCTGGTGCTGGCATTGCCAGCTTGTCACTTGCCGGCCTCATTCAGAGACTTGCGGGCTAATAAGAATTGTTCTATGAAGACAGGTGCTTCCGTTTACTGGAACATGCTCCATTCTCTCCCAGAATCCCACCTCTTCCCCTGCTCCAGGTCTGTGACAGACACCATGAAATCCACGAATGAACACCCCCATCACGTTTTGCTGCTGCCTGCGGTACAAGCAGAAAATCATTGCTGTCACAAGGAACACTAAGATGAAAAGCAAATGATACCAAGAGACAAAACGTGGGTCAAAGGGGGGGCGTTTCTAATGGCAAAACCCCTTTAATTCTTTAAATTATCGTTATCTTAAAATTATTTAAAATGAATCCTAAATACAAAGTTACAAATAAGTTGATTATTAGTAAAAACTGGAAATGATTTCTACTTGTCATGCGTAGCCAAAACACAGCATCGCAGTTAGGAAAACTACGAGTCCCACAATGCTTTGCAAAACAGTATATCTGGCTGGCAGAGCATCATAGGAGTTATACTTTCACAAAGCGAATAGCAGGAGCGACTAAGCGCACAATTTCTACTTTCATGAAATATTTTCTAGAATTTTCTCAGTAATCCAATAAAACTCAATAGCCTATGGAGCCCTGGGAACAAAGATTACAATGTTGCATAATATTTTGCAACATTAATCTGGCAGAATTCCCAGACTGAATAACAATATTGTAAAACGTGTAGCAACAATTTGGAAAAGTTCCCAGTTGCCGTAGAAACTGCAGCCACAAACTGATCAGGGGTACAACTCTACTGATGTTGAGACCAACAAAATTAGAAGATGTAAATGCAGTCGTGTTACGAACGGTCATAGTGATTTGCTTGTTTTGATACTCAGTACAATAAATTCTGTTTTTAAAATTTCAGATTCAATAGAATCATGGAATCTTTTAATATTGTTGTAAATATGACTGTTAGAGCATCAGCGAGCAGCGCGGATAAACCAATAGGGCAAAGTTACAATGGATTTTCATGCAGTTATTTGATGTTGCTGGAAACAGAGGCTGTAGTCTATGTAGTGTTGTTTGAGAAAATACCATTTGGCCGAGAAGCCACTAAAATGATTCTAAAGAAAATAAAAACTATTATCTGTGTCATAATTACGTGCTAATATAATCCGACACCAAACAGGTCAGATGGTATCTCTGTGTGCAATAAAAAATGGAATGCGTCCCTTTTAATATTTTTCATCAAATGAATAAAAAAAACAAAATTAGGTCCCCGGTGCTGTTCAGCAGTGCTGTGCAGGGGGTCGCCGCACGTGGGGCTGTTACGCGGTGCTGTGCACGGGGTCGCCACACGTGGGGCTGTTATGCGGTGCTGTGCACGGGGTCGCCGCACGTGGGGCTGTTATGCGGTGCTGTGCACGGGGTCGCTGCACGTGGGGCTGTTATGCGGTGCTGTGCACGGGGTTGCCGCACGTGGGGCTGTTATGCGGTGCTGTGCACGGGGTCGCTGCACGTGGGGCTGTTATGCGGTGCTGTGCACGGGGTCGCCGCACGTGGGGCTGTTATGCGGTGCTGTGCACGGGGTCGCTGCACGTGGGGCTGTTATGCGGTGCTGTGCACGGGGTTGCCGCACGTGGGGCTGTTATGCGGTGCTGTGCACGGGGTCGCTGCACGTGGGGCTGTTATGCGGTGCTGTGCACGGGGTTGCCGCACGTGGGGCTGTTATGCGGTGCTGTGCACGGGGTGGCTGCACGTGGGGCTGTTATGCGGTGCTGTGCACGGGGTTGCCGCACGTGGGGCTGTTATGCGGTGCTGTGCACGGGGTGGCTGCACGTGGGGCTGTTATGCGGTGCTGTGCATGGGGTCGCCGCATGTGGGGCTGTTATGCGGTGCTGTGCGCTGGGTCCAAACAATGTTTCTGTTACTGAGGACAGGATGGGCTCCTTTTTAAACCTTGTTGTATTATGCACCAAGGTGTACATGAGATCACTGCTGATTTGTTGGACAAAAGGCTCACAGTGTGTGATTTAACTTTCACGTCAGTAAACATTGGTATGACCCAGCTAAAACTTATCAGCGGAGCTCAGCCATCTTCTCTCTAATTACACACCCTAGTCACAGTAATATGATCTCATTTTCCAAGAAACTGCTCTTATAGTCAATTTAGAATGTATATTACCAGAGCGAAATAAAACTATAACATCTAGCTCGGAAATGTTCTTTATAGTAGAACCCTTCGAAAGCCAGTCACTAGCTACACAAAATAGTTTATGCCCATGTATTTGGGAATTGCATTTTTTAAGCCATTTAAGCTGAACCCTTAACTATGTTAATGAAGTAACTGTTGACTTTCACCAATAGTTATAAGGATTGTGAACCAACATATCAAGATGTCCTCACTTTCACCCGACCTTGTAACATTATATTCATGAATTATTATAATTATGAACCATGGGACAAGAGGCCATGGTTAAAAATGTGATGGTTAGAGGTTTATGTGTAACTTAGGAAACTTTCACTTGATAGTTTGGCAGACTTGAGAAGTGGTAGAGATCAATACAGTAAGCAAATGTAAGCATCGATGGGGTGGATATTTAACAATCCTGAACATAGAACAAGACCAAGCGCCAAGTAAGCATTGAAGTCTTACAGCAGAAGAAAAACGAGGGACCCGATTGCCAGATAATAATAAGCTTTAGAAGAGGTACTGGAAACAAGGGGAAGGTTCGATCGGAGCCCGAAGTAATCCATACTTAATAGCACAATAGATATTTTCCCAATCGTTAATCAGTAAAACACATTATAAAATAAAGTATTAGAAATTACATTTTCACTCTTTAAACTTAAAAGTTGCTAATTTTGCTTAAAATAGTATGCCCTTGGTTGAATATTTGCCTCATTCCTTATTCTTTGCCAGGAACAGTTAAATTGTCATGTGATACAAAAGCTGACACTGATAGGTTGTTGCCATAGAAACAGAAAGTACTACATAAGCAAAGCTTTCGAGGAATAGACTAAAAATATTTGCTTAAAATGTTTGAAAAGTTGAATTAATGTTTTGTCCAAGGTGAAAGGGGCCTGAATAAATAACACAACGTTACCTTTATCCGCCGCAGGAACGTACATAAACACATTTTATACAACGCTGAATTGTTCCTAATACATTTATCTGGACAATAAGCAACATTCGGCAAATAGAGCAGCAGCTGACAAAGCTGTTTATACACAGCGTTCCGTAGACCCCGATATGGTAAAGCAAAGTAATGCGGGGGTTTGGGCGGCTGAGACGTGCTTTTAATGGCATAATGGCTGGAGAAATCTCGTATAACACCCAGAGCTCCTGCCTAAACTTACAACATAAAACCCCCCTCCTGTCATTTTTTATAGGAACGGTAAAACATTTGATTGAATTTATGAGCTACATAATAGCCATGGAGAATGTAACTTGAATTAGAAGCAACGCTAAAGTATAATCTCAACTATAAACCCTTCTATTGCACTGTTCCTTCAGCTTTTACACTCACTTTTTTATGTTACCCGGAGACTGCATTACCATCAAATCCTTCATCATGCTGCCAAGCTACACGTTCACAACTTACATAAATTCTAGAGCATTTCTGGAGCACAAATGAGGAGAACTCTGTGCTGCTTAACCCCTTTAGCCCCCGCGTCTAGATCACGGGTACCAAACTGCTCTTGAGGGCCATAATCTGGCTTCTCTTACAAACTTCTCTAATTAACACGTAATTAATTAAATGTATGTACCGACGAGAGATGCGTTGCTTGTTACAGTAGAATCTGACACATCAGGGTTAGAGAACCCAAGGCATGGTTTCCTCTGCCGACCCAAAATTACGAAGAACTTAAAGAACATCAAGCTAGGCTGATTTCTAAAAATGAATACAAGTTAAGTCATTGGGGGGGGGGGATCCATCCTAATAAACTTTATCAATTTTAGTACAGCAACACTTCAAAAGCTTATATTTGCCTTTTTTTTATTTTATTTTTTTTAACACTGTGAAGATTCTATAAATCCACCCTCAGATGAGTCTTACACATGCAATTAAATCTCTTGATGCCTAAAGAATTATGTTATGGAATTTCGGAGCGTTAATACTCTAGATGTGATTTAAAACATCGAACGGAGAGTTCAATTAGATGGTTTTCAGTGAAATGTCCTCAAACCGCTAGCCTGTCATTTGTGTTTTTCATTCCCATTTTACCGTCCTAGACACTGATCCCCGAGGATTTTTTTTTTGTTGGAAGGCCTAATAAAAGTAAATGGGTGCAACAAAGCCATAAGCCAGCTCTGTCTGAGCTACACGTCATGTCATCTCGAGAGAAGAAACGGACCATTTCCACGTCTGGACAGACAGTAACGACTGAACTGGCAAGAACGCTGTTGAATGTGATTTATAGAATAATAGTGTGACAAATGACGACAAAAATAAACTTTTACTGCACCGAACTGCTCCTGTATTTATGAAATTTGGCCAAGTAGTGATATCTTTTATCTGCAAGTTGTAACGTATAGTGGAAATGAGCAATTATGTTGGGGTAATAGTGATTTGCTGGTGGAGGCCGAGTCGGTTGGAAATGGATTGAGGTTGAATGAAAACCACACTATGATAAATGTGAACATTGCTTTCCTGACAGATGATCTAACAGGTGCTCATAACAACTATATAAGAGGATTTATTTATGGCTAGCCACAGCCGAAGCCCTGTAAATCAACCGAGCAGCTGCACTCCACCGATACAAACTCCCTGATGGAGGAACAGTGCAAGAACGTATACAACACAATTCACTCCAGAATCCTAATCATCAAATCACATTTTTTTCACTTCATTACAGTTTTGCAGGTAAAGCAAAATTAGCTTTAATTAGAAAGATCAGTTGCTTCAATAACATGTTTATGTTGTAGATGTTAAGGGCAGATGCTCATAGGTAGACCATACCGCAGATCATATACACACCGTGTGTCCCCAAAAGAACCAAAGAAAAGACATTTAAAAATAGGGCAATATTCACTAAGCATTAATTTGTGCAAATGATCCACATTGTTCCCATAATGGCTTTTCACCTGCAAATCCAGTTTGTCTTTTAAAATGGACCTGTTTTTTTTTTTCTTTTCTTTGAACTAAGCACACCTCGAATGAAAACTATACAAGGCAACACATGCACAGAAAGCAAAGCATCTTTAATCCAAATGCTACTTACTTTTCAGAAGTAGTATCGGCTTTACACATTCCAATAACGGTCGGTGATTTGGTAAAACCATTAGGGAGGTTCCAAGATAAGGCAAATTTTTTTTTACATTTAAAACGTAAAATGTTCGGTGCAAAATTTTAAATGTAAACATTTTTACAATACGCTTTTCCTTTCAAGCATTTTCCACCAAGACAATGACACCGTGCAAGGTCACTCACACCGGCTCCCGTTCTGTCTTACCGATTAGCCATCCTTTACATCCGATCCGCTAATAGGTGGATACTGATGCCTACCACCATTCCGCTACTTCCTAATTCAAATTAAGGTATAGTATTTAGCATTTCTTAACTGCTATACAGCTCGATGCTTTTAATTTGGGCTGCTGGAAGAATACAGCTCAACACTTCAAACAACAATTTTGTCCCTTTTGTGGGCACACACAACTATATATATATATATATATATATATATATATATATATATATATATATATATATATATATATATACACACATATACACATATACACATACGAATTTAAAAAGATTCCACTTTTTAAGATTTTAAGACACAGTTTGCTCATCAGTTTTCACTTTTAGTATTATAATGTATCCATTACATTTTATTACTCAGCACAAAAGAAAATCATTTTCCCCAAAACATTATCCTTTCACTCACTGGCACTTAGACTATTACTATCAATAAAGGCTCTTAAAAAAAAAATATATATATATATATATATATATATATATATATATATTATGACAGGCTTAAAATGGATTAAACAAAGGTATAACATGAACTTAGACCAAAAATACTACATACATATATGTAGATGTCTACCTTGCCAGATAACCATATATATTAGTGACAATTCCCCTTTTTTAGCCTGTCATAAGTTTACTATTTTACACATTACACATTACTGTGATAAATGAAATAAAGATGGACTACCTGCTTACATACAAATTTATTGAAGGATCAACTCAAAATAAGCACATATTAGAGAATGATTTCCAACAATCAAGATGACCAATTATAAACTTGCATTACAGAAAACTCTAGAATACAGAAATATTGATATATTAACTCATCATTTTCTGTTCAGCACAAGCCAGTATGAACACATTAAACAGGACCTGCCATAACTGCGAGGAGCAGGAAACCTGACAACACTTTTTCATATACGAAGGCTGTAATTTACCCTGATTTGGGGTTTTTTATTGTTTGAGTGCCCAATATTTCCTTATATGGGCAAAAGAAACTGTAACAAATAGCGAATGTGTTTAAATGGAGAAATAAGTGACAGTGAAACATACGATCTTTGGTTAGCAAGCTCAGCTATCACAAGTGCTTGCATACATGATAGATACTAGCATTCTAAAGCAGGAGACGAGATCGTCCAGAGTGTATTCTTCCCACTACTGCCAGATGGAAGGGCTATTATTATAAATGATAGGCAGCAGTAGTGGATGCCAGGCACTTTTGCTTTGTGCCAGATTCAGAAGTCCAGATGTAAGCCGGTCACCCATGGGACAGGACAGGCTTCAGCTCCCGCAGCAGAACAGAACCAATCAGCGTCTTCTCCGTGTTTACGATGAGCCGCGCTGCCGAGCTTCCCTTCAGCTCCACTGTGACCAACATCAACGACCCGCTGTGCACAGTTTTAGCCGCAAATCTAGAAAAAGAACGAAAAAAGCAGAAAAATGAAAAGATAACGTGATGCAGATTGTAAATGAAACATTGATTTTTGTTTCTGTTTTTACCATATCATAACCATACGTGATCAAACATAGTTAATTTTTTTTCTTTTGCAATTAATATCAAGCGTTCTTGAAGCATGTGTGTGTGTGTGTGTGTATATGTGTGTGTATATATATATATATATATAGTTAGAATTATCGATCGATTAAAAGAAAAAAAAGGTGCCCCTTAATTTGTGATGCTTACAAGAAAACGATAATGTTGTGGATGCAGCAATTAGCCAAGGCTGTAAAATAAGGATGAATAGAGAAATGTAAGCTACCAAGAGGAACGGGATGCCTCGTATCCCCCTGCTACATAATGATCAAAAAAAAATGCGGAGTATTGAAAACACCGAGCAAACAGAACGTCCTTAAAACGTGTTATTTTCTATTAGATTTAATTGGGGGGAAAAAGAAAAAAATTAAATGTAGGGTACAAAATTCCAAGACACCAACATCTTCCTAATTATGTACAATTAGAAGGAAAACTGTCCTTTTATGTCCGGCAATTGACTGAAAAGCCGTTTTAGGTACAAAGAAGCGAAGGCCGGCGAGAGGGGCGGCTGCATTGTAGACTTTCCATTCCGGATAAAGTGAAAAACATTCTTTTTTTTTTTTTTTCTTCCTCCTAACTTCACAACAATGAAGTCGCTGCGCAAGGCCTTTTGAAAACACTAACAAGTGTGGGAGCAAGTCTGTGACCTGCTGTGACCCCGCGCCGGCGGCCAATCCCCTTCTCTCTTTTCTGAATGACACGTGTCTCAATCGGAGCCATCTGCCTCAATTTGTGAAACATCTTCAGCCACAATAGGACTCAGTTAGCCCTGACAACGGCTAACAATGGAGGAGAAAAAAAAATAAAATAAAATGACTCGACTGACAGCACGACGCCGGCTATTCAACAGCAAACCAACTGGTCAGTGTCTCATGTCTAACAATTAGCGTGGGCTTTGCGCAGATCATTCCGAGGTCTTTAGGGATCTCTTTAATTATCATCAACATAAAAGAGGGAGTTTATCAAAGATACTCAAAAAACTTCACACCAGACTTAATTAAAATATTAGCCACTTTAGCAGGAAACAGATTCCCTTTAAATGAAAAGTAATTTCTTTTTTTTTTCCCCCTTCTTCTTCTTCCCTTAATCACATCAAAGCCTCTTAACACATTACACTAGTTAGGAAGGCATTATGTGGGAATTAAATCTTGTTAACCAGTTTATATAATAATAATTGCTGTACTTTTTCTTTTATCAATAGAAAAATCAATATTTATTTCACCACTTTTTTCCCCAGACTGTGATTTTTTTTTTTGAGAAACGTTAAGGAGTGTTTTGACAGCAGCGTCGAGAATTAGACAAATTAGTCAATTTAAATAATTTAACTGTCCACCTCTATAATCTGACCGTCGGTGATAATTGCTCTTAAACATCTAAATTTTCATTTACACTTCTATTTATGAAAGCACTGTTTTGGCCTTTTAATAGCCAGTATGTTGAGATCCTGTATAAGAACACTTAAACATTTTTTTTCCCCAACATTAAGAAATAATAGTCAGACTGTGCTGGTGATTTGATTTTTATTCTCGTAAGAATGATTTAACACAGAACATTACAATTTCATGACTCACAGACATATTTAAATCATGTGTTAAATGCTCTGGGAGAACAATAAAAACCTAATTTCTTTTTTTTTTCTTCTTCTTCTTCGCTGTAGTAATTTAGCTTAACCCTGTGTGCACCAAAAGGCTGCTTTCACAATTTTCAATTTTTTTTTTTTTTAAAGAGATAATGTAATTAATTCTGGATAACGCCATATTTAAATTAAGTTTATGTCTTTCTCTATAAACATCTTAAAATAAACTTCTGAATAATATATTTAGTGTGAAAATACTGCAGGCAAGACCTCGGCCCCTTAAACACCTTCTATGCCCAGAATGCATTCTTAGAAAATGTATATTTTGGCTTTATCCGAAAGCCCATTGTGCCCTTATAATAGGTAACAGTCCCCAGAAAGAGACTTCTGTTCTCTTTTACCCCAGAATGTTCCCCTGAAACTCTTATGGCTATAGGTAAATAATATACTTTTTTAATGGTATTTACTATAATAGATAACAGTCTGATAAGTCGAGCTTTATGGAATATTACCATCAAAAAGAACATCAATGATACGGATTGTTGTGAAAATGTTTATTTCTGATGCTTCCTTATGACGGATACACTTCTTTTTCATTCCACCAAATAAAGTGAATCCTACCCGATCCGCTGCCAGTAACTTGTTGGAATCCTATAGGGCATTAAGACGTGTCCTGGGGATTTGTTTTACGATATGGGATTAGCTTACTATAGAGATAGAGAAAGTAATAGTTTCTATATATGCGTTTCTGCAGCACTCTGCGGTTCTGGATGAACTGCCAAGTAGAAATTAAGCATGTGTTGGTAAAGAGGGTGAATCCTTCATGGATGCGTTATATATCTGGAGAGGCAGAATATCGTGTTGTGACAGCATTAATCACAATTAGTTGTGTGGGTGATAGTACGTAGATATGTGCGCAGATTCCACCCAAAGAGCCTTTTATTCTCGCCCATACAGAACTCCATCAATGAAGTTCAAATCTAAGCCTACATTCGGCGCAAGCGCGACAATATCTTCCGAGATGCCCATGTGATTGTCATGGCATGCAAGTGCAATTTTCACAATATAATGTACAAAGTAATTGGATACCATATGGATGTTTGCTTTTATTGTTTAATACAAACAATTCAAAGCTAAAATATTTCCAACAGGAAAAAAATATGGCGGATACCCTCCAGCAAGATATATATTATTCACGAGTGATAGCTATGTCTGTGTTGAGCCACACCATACTGCCATGTTGAATTATTTCATCTCTCTGCCGCGAGAAGAACCGAGTGGTTTACCCAGAGCCCAGATTAAAAAGAAAAATAATTGTTTATCTGAGAGAAAAAATAAATAAATAAAAGAAATTAAAACTAATTACTCATTTTTAAACAATGATGATTTTTCAGCTTACCACATTTTAATAGAACTAAAATCAAAATGTAGTATATATATAACTAATAAATACAAATCTAAATATTCATGAAAAGAATTACCAGTGTACAAATTGCGCTTACTGCTTTTTCATCATAACCAAATCTACAGTGCGTAGAACTCAGTGCACTTTTAAATGGTTAATCTGGTAGGAATCGTTTATTATTATTTATTGTTTTATATAGCGCCATCAAATTCCATAGCGCTGTACAATGGGTAGAGATGTTTTACGAAATAAGCATAAGGACATGAGTATTAGAATTGTTCGTATACAGTAACATATGGACCTAGTGCACCTCGTGGAAATGTGTGCATTTCTAGTTGTGATTAAGCATTAGTGAAACGAGTGGCTTTGGCTGATGGTTTACTATTCCCAGGCTAATTTCTTTGTCTTCTCCTGTTCGGGTGGTTGCCGGAGGAGGTGACAATGGCCAACTACTGCTGAAACTTTGTACCCCTACATGAAGCCTTCAATTACTGCCTGCTGAAGCAGACAGAATCCCATTAGCAAGAAAGACAATCAGGCGAAGCGCTGCCCTGCCCTAGCTGTATAAAAATAATTAGCCAAAAGTTGACAAATGTGCAAGAACACACAGGTTAGCATCCTCCTACCACAACCCAACACACAGCGAAAAACAAAAGCACTACTTAAAAATGTGTAAGTAAAATCAATAGGGTGCATTGTTTATACACACACGCTCAAACCCATTGTATTGTTTAGTATTTTGGTTCTTGCCGGAATCCGTAGGCTCGACTACGCACACATGGGATTGAAGGCTGCCTCTGATATACATGCGTGTTTATTAACATTACTATACTACATTCCTAAACACACATCACAAGATTTTAACCATCTACTAGATTCATATGTAATGCTTTCATGTCGCCTGTTACTACTACGTTTAATGATCATTTACCCAGAGTAAAAAAAAAATACAAGAAAAATAACTGCAGCAAGCGAGTCTACCTATTTTTTAAAAGATGTAAAAGGACTCATTAATTTGTAGGCAAACAGTATAATTATTTTTGCTTCTCTCTATGTGATCACATGTGAAATATGCTTTAAACAAATCACCAGCTGCCTCCAGATAGGTGTACGCTAGTTAATTTAATGGGAATGTTGCTAGTTACTCCAGATTCCTATGGCCTGTAACTGGAATTGCTGCGATGAGGGGTTATATATAAGACATGGCTGCGTATGCATGGCTGTCTCAGAGGCGGATGTCATAGCAGTGCTGACACCTAGTGTACGGAAAGAGAATGCAGCCAGTTCTGTTCAATGCCAGCTCTGAGATTATTATTATATTTTATTTATATAGTGCCAACAATTTACGCAGCGCTTAATACAATACATAAATTCAAGGGGTCTGACAAGACTAGAATTGACAGACTAAGACAAACCGATACATTAGGTGGAGAGAGCCGGGCTCGCAAGCTTACAATCTACAGATGGAATGGTGAATGATGAAACATATCAAAGAAATGTTGTATAAATATTGATATCCATGAGAGCAGAGTATTTTTATGTATTTTTTGAAGAAAAGATCAGAGCCTTCTTTGCTCACATTTACCAAGGGTGCCAAAATTAGTGGAGGGCGCTGTGTCTGTGAGTGATGCCATACTGGTACACAACAATGAAGGTGTTGCTTTCTCCATTTATCACCCTCTTGGTGTGTATGAGTATGACATCACATCATACCAGAGGCGCATATGAAAAGAGCAGATCACTTCAAACAGTGGAGAGTACTCTGAGAAAAGGGGATGAAAAACACCTGGGCAAAGAGGTGTCAGCTATATGCAGACAAACATATATTCACAATACAGAAAATAATGAAAATAATAAAACATGAGATCATTTTATTTCTAAACATGTTCCCAAACATGCTTTTATATAACAAAGAAATAAATAAACACTCATTTCAAACAGCTATGGAACGGTGAAGATATTATCCTGGGCATTGTCCTACTGAAGGTAACTTTTGGTCTGCTCTAAAGTGACCTTCACTAGGACAAGCGTCATGCGCCAAGCTAAAGAACCTTCAAGATTCCTCAATCTCTAAACTTTTGTTCTAGAGCAATGTATGACTTCTCTATAAGATTATCCAACCTGGTACATTTTGCATGGCTTGTGCCACTGCCTTCAACAGTCATCCAAATACTGTATATAAATAACATGCTGGTTTTCTGGAATGGGACGCTCAGAGGTCAAAGAGATTTTCTGAAGGTACTAAGGTGAGACCTGAAAATGAAGATGCATAGCATGTATTCTGACAGGTAAATGGATTTAAGGACATTTTATAACCTTGCCCTGATTTTAGGTCAGCTGTGGGAACAACCGAGAGAGGGATAAATATCCCATTGCAGCAGTCTAAATACTTTGGGAAAACACAGACCCCAAAGTCAGAATGACCTCATTTCAGAAACACCGAATAGTATGCAAGGTCTCTTCATTCCCCTTGAGGAACACAACTGAAAACTCCTACAGTCCTGAAGTTTTAATATGGCCCAGAGCTTCTCTTCCTTTCAGAGATCTCAGAATGAAACATACCAAAAAAACTGTGTCCAGTTATCTTTGAAACATTATAACATAATCATTTAACTTAAAAACATTTTATGGCTTATCTTAAAAAAATACAGCATCAAAACTAATTTACAATGACTAAAAATGGAACATGGGCAGAGAAAAGAAGCAGCTTAGTTTACCACTTAAAGTTACTACTGACATCATACTGTGCCGAGAAAATCTTCTGCAAATTTAGTAGCCAAAATATCAGGACTCTTTATATTTGTCTCTCAAGATTTTAATTAATTATCACTTGCACTCGATTCAACCAAATTGTTGGAAATCTATTGAAGATGCAAGTTCAGATTCACTGGTGAAGGGCATGTAGCCTACTGGATATAAAAACCTCTCTAGATCCTATCCTACTTCTAGAGTTGTGACATCAATGATGACAGGTCATTCTCTAGCCTTTCATTTTTTTATATATATAATTGGTTCCCAAACGGTCTGTGTTTATTCATTAAGTTTTAAATTAAATATTAAACTTTACCCATTCATAACCACATGATGTTCTCATGAATGCGTGCTAAGTAACCATGTGGACATAATAGCACTAATTTGCACTCGCAGGGACTTCTGTTTGAGCAATCTTTACTGGCGGCGGTAGTGCCGACACAGCCAGAAACAATACTAAAATAGCTTTCATCGGGTCTATATCTATGCTGGGATCTGATAATTACAGCCCTCCACCCCCAGCAGGCTGATCACAGGTACTGCAATCATCAATGCATTCGGTATAGATCACCTGCAGTGGGGATCAAAGTTAATAAATAAATGGACCCCAGTTACAAGGTCTCCAGTATGAAATAAAAATGAAATTAAAAAGAAACATTTAAAAAGCTGGTGATAAAAGCTAGGTGCTCAAACCTTGTACCTTCATTATATATATATATATATATATATATATATATATATATATATATATATACACACATACACACATACATACATACATACACACACACACACACCCTATACTGCCCTCACCTGAATTGTTTGCACACATAATATTCATACTTGACAGTAAATACATTTAAATATAGTATTAAATGAAAGCCCTACCTCTGGGGTCCTAAAAGTTTATGTATTAGATTTGATGAAGGACGACTCTATCTTCTATATTGAGATCCATTTTTGTGAGGGGCGTGGCTGGCTGGACTCCGAGATGGCTGTGCAGTGATTCTGCTCCTCCAAGCCGCCCTGTTTTAAGCACTTAAAAGCAGAGTTTCACCTGACATTTTCCAGCTTTTTTGGCAGGATTGTGTGTGGGAATGCCGGGAGGTGTCCGCAAGTCCGCTAAAAAGAAAATTGTGCCGGACATTTTTCAGAAAAAAGCGACTCACCTTGAAGCTCCCGCTCTTTCCCCAATGGCGGCCCAAAGTCAGGACCTAGATGGAGATGCTGTGGCCTGCTCGAAGCGTGACATAGATGAGCTCAAGGACCTCGTCCTGTCTGTTAAGCGGGATTTGATGGCCCACATCAGAGACGAGATCCGCGATCTGAAGAAGGACATCACTGATATTGGCACGCGTACGGACCACCTGGAGAGGGCCCAATCTGCTATGCAGCGTGACAAGAGGGCAATGGAGGCTGACATAGACGCGCTGCGCCACGAGGTTCAGGACTTGCAGGAGGCTCATGAGGACTTGGAGAACAGGTCGCGCAGAGCTAATTTTAGGATTCGCGGCGTTCCTGAAGCCTACCAAGATGCCGAGGTTGTGTTAGGCATTATCCTCCAACAACTCCTACCGCACAAGTCTACCGACGAGGTCATCGTCGACCGGGCCCATAGAGCTTTGAGGCCTAGGCCTAGGCCCTCCGACAAGCCTCGTGATATCATTGTGAAGCTCCGGGATTATGCGGTCAAGGAAGAGGTCATGAAAGCGGCCAGAGGCACCAAGCTCTCGATTGACAACCTCGAGATTCAAATCTTCGCAGATTTGTCCCCGAGGACATTGATGCGGCGTAAGGCCCTGAAACCCCTCACGGACCACCTGCGGGCCCAGAGTATCACCTACCGTTGGCGGTTCCCCTTCGCCCTTCAAGCGGCAGCAGGTGACAAAAGTTACACCATTAAAGACCTGTCGGAGGCTGGTGAGCTCTTACATTATTTGGATCTGCAGCCCTTACCTGTGAGCCGGAAGAGAAGCCGCCAGGACCCGGGATCCCTTCCAGCGGGAGAATGGTTCGACGTTCCATCGACACCGAGGAGGCGCGATCAAGTCACCGCTTCCATGGACAGGTCACCGGATGACTAACTTTGGTTTTCGTATTTTTATTATTTTTTTACGTTTCTGCTCTCCGGTTGTCTTGCCATGCCGCTTGGGTTTCGTGTGCCGGGACTTCGTCGGTTTCTGCGGGGCCCCGCGACCGTTGGCGCCCTGGACTGCAAGGCGATCACCTCCTCGCGGCAGCGGCCCCACCATGCTGCGGTTTTCTGGTGTTGCTGTGCCTGGTTCGCCGGGCCTGGCTTTGCCTGTGTGCCGTGCTGACCCCACCGCAGGGGTTCAGTGGTTCCCCGTATAGACTCGTTCGGCTCTTTGTCCGCTCCGTTTCGCGTATTTTTCTTTTTTGCGTCGTTTATATTGTGTTTTCGCTATATCGGTACACCATCACACACGTTCTGTTATTTTGATTTATGATTTTATTTTTACACATAATGCCGCCTAGTTGGTCATTAAACTGGGCAATAGTTATGAAGCGTCTGGCTTATTTCCCCTGTTCCGCTGTGGCCACGGGCCATATAGTTTTAGGCACTGCCTAACTGCCCATGTCAGGTGACTCTACTCCCAGACGGGCTGGAGGTTCCATTTTGAGGTTCCTTTCCTTACACCCCCCTTGACCTGAGTTGGTCCACGCTCTGCCTGACGTACACTTATGTTTTTCACACCTCACCATATGCTTAGTCAGAGCAGCGCTCCACTGGTTTTATATGCTCCCTATGGTACCTTTTCAGGAGACCAGTGTCTCTGTGTTACATTTTTATGTTGGTTGTGCGCTGTGTATGTCTCTATGTCTTGTTTTTCCCTTTCCCTCCCTACCCTCTCTTTGCTCTGCTTTCTCTCTCTTTCTCTCTTCTTCTTCTTCTTTTCTAGGACGCGACTGGATGTGATCTCTCCACTCCTCTATAGCCTCCTCATGCGGTGCCTCGATGTCAGCTGCCATGGCTAGTACTCTTCGGGTTATATCTCAAAACGTCAACGGTTTGAATTCGCCCCAGAAGCGTAGAGCTGCGATGCGTTACTACCGTAAACTACACGGGGACATCTTGCTCCTTCAGGAAACTCACATGCGTAGTGCTCACTTACCTGCATACTGGGACAAGTCCTATGGTTCCCACTTTCACGCCGTGCATCCAAGTCAAAAGAAAAATGGAGTCAGTGTGTTTTTTCGCTCCTCTCTGGGATTTCAAATGCAGTCTGTCCACAGAGACAAGTGGGGCAGATACATCCTGATCCTGGGGCTCCTTCACAATAATCCTACAGCCATTCTGAATGTTTATGCCCCATCTACAGCAGCTGCTGACTTCTATTCACACATCACAGATCTCCTGTTGCCGTACCGCAAACACAATCTCATTGTTGGTGGGGACTTTAACACGCTCTGGGATGGCTATCTGGACAGGAAGAGCGACTCTCCTCTTTCCCATGCCCCGCCAAACTCTGGTCGCCTTAAGGACTTTGCCAAGACAGTGGCGCTGGTTGACGTTTGGAGATTGCTACATCCTAAAGCTCTTGATTATTCGTTTTTTTCCCACCCCCATCGGACATATTCGAGGATAGACTATATCTTTGTTGGCCAACACATGGCTCGTTCCCTTCATGAGGCGCGGATCCATCCTATCATTTGGTCTGATCATGGTGCGGTGGAGTGTGTTCTGCAGCTCACAGATTGTCACAGAGGCGCAAGACAGTGGCGGCTTGACGAGTTTTTGCTGACGGATCCGTCGGTGGTCTCGGAGATCTCTAAAGACTTGTCGGAGTTTTTCGGCTTTAATGAAACCCCGGGTGTTGATCCTCTTTTAGTCTGGCAGACGCATAAAGCCTATATCAGAGGCTCCTTTCTCAAACTTAAAGCACGGCGCCGCAAACTGCGGCAAGCTGAGGTTGAGTCCCTTACGTCTCAGTTGGAAGCCCTGGAAGCCCGGCACAAACAGCTGCTTGATAACTCGATACTGCATGATATAATACGGACAAGGGGGGAGCTGAACCTTCTGTTGAGCCAAGACGTTCTCTATTCCCTGAATCTTACCAAGCAAAAATTTTTTGACAAAGCGAACAAACCTGACGCCATGTTAGCTAGACGCCTGAGAGCTCAGCGGAAACTTCAGAACGTTTCCAGGATTATTGATTCCCATAAGAAATGTTGGGTGCACCCAAACGACATTGCTGATCAATTTGCCTCCTTTTATCAGGACTTATATGATGGCAACAAGGCTCCTCACAATCTCCGAGATCACCGTCCTCTGCACGGCTTCTTGGAGATCCATTTTTGTGGCTATTCACAAGCGCTTACCAGGTAACACTACCTCAGCCCTAAGCATCAACCTCACCGACTCTTTAACCGGTGGCATCTAACAGACTATAAAGCAAACCCTATGGTTCTAATTATTAAAGTAATAATCTGGTAGCTTTGTGACATTTTTTTCCAAGATGAGTTTTAAAATTAAAACACGTTAACGTTTTCAGCCTTCATCTTAAGCTCAGCAATAAATAAAATTCCAGAGCGCCTGCTAAGCTGAGATGCTGACGTTGCAGTCTCTCAGGATTTGATTTGGCTGCTATGTCTACACATACGTGTACAACATCAATTTAAACTACAAACTTTGGTTGTGGCATTCCCACAGGCTATGTTCTGAGCCCTGTATCTCTCTCTTTATTTTCTGTGGTATGGTTCTTATTCTTGTCCGGTTTTTCTCTCTTAGCTTTTATTGTGATCTTCACATACAGTTATAGCGCTCATTGACATCTGGAAGCAAACTTTTAAGTTATCTAAGAGGAGCCGTTACATCTGAGTATAAACTGCGGTCTTTCTGTAAAGTGACCCTGATTCTATTAATAACTTTGAAAACTCCTGCAGAGTCAACACCAAAATCCTGCAGGTCGTGGGAGCTTGACACGTATAATAGATAATTATGTATGATAGATAATTATGGATAATAAATGGAGGGGGCTTTGGCAAAATCTCACCGATTTTAATTTACATTATACAGAGCAGCAGTTTACAGTGGCTGGACCTCCATAAAAAACACAACTATCCCGGTCAACTCTCCCTTTATGGAATAGACCCCAAAGTATTAACATTTGAGAGCACACCACATGGGAACGTCCAAGATATTTCAGATGCACCAACACACAATCACCAGAAGCCGACGTGCAACTAAAAGCTTCCAATAGATAATCATCATAAACATTGCTATTTAAGTCTTAAAAAAAAAAAACTTACACCCCATATAATGACTTGATGCGAGAAACGAGAAAGACCCTATTTTCTATTTAATAAGGGATTATTTTTTTGCTTGAATGATATATATATATATATATATATCCCCACACACACACACCAATATTGGGATCTGCTTAATTTCCATAATGTAGGACGGGTATTTAACCATGTAAAATCAATAAAGTCCATGTTTTTTTACAACATATTTTCCCGAAACCCTTACCTGTGTACGTCATTTTCCCCCGAAGCAACGACCCCGAGGTTTGCAGCCGTTACTAACTTCTGGATTAAAACTTGCGGTGTAGAATTTTGCGGAGAAACGGTAATACTCGCTGAGCTTTCATTCATACCGGTCAGCTTTCCTAAAAGATCAACAGAAGAAATATAAATGATAAGATTCAGGGAGAGGCAGTGGAGACATTACCGGGACACCCTGCCGCTGTAAGTCTGGTTCACAAGGGCGATTGTCATTTATAAACCCAACACAAATGGACCTGTTTAATAACCCCGTACAGCTCTTTGGGGCACCATGTGGAGCAGATATGGATATTCCTTCTATGAGCCTGCAAACAGCCTTACTAAGTAACACAGTATCTGCTGCTATTTAAGCGTTGATTAAATAGTTGGCAGCCAATTGGCATTATTCTAAAATAGTTGATGTGCCATTGTTTCGGAATAGTTCTAGTAACATTAATTGTACCAGCAGACTGTTCTGTGAAAATAATTCTGTAACGAGGGAACAAATTATATTAAATAAATCCCTACTGGAACTGACTGGTCCTGCCATAAAAATGTAACCTATAGAATTAAACATTTTGGCTACATTTTTAATTAATTCTAATATTTATAGCTTTAGAGTTAAGTTCAAATCAGTCAGTTTTTCTTTTCTTTTTCTTTAAGTGTGCATATTTTAATTCCATATAGCCAAATTGGACCCAAAGTTAACTCAAGTTACACCAAAACTTAGGAAAGGATCTATCAACGAACCTGGTATATAAAAAAAAAAAAAAAAAAAAAGTAAATAAAAATAAATAAAATAAAAATGTGTTTAAAACGGCCTTGAATTAATTTAAAGTTGTTCTAAAAACAACTTGCATAACAACACGGTAATTGGGGCTGAAAATAATCGAAATATTCTAAAGGATATATGGCCTGCAAAGAGATTTAAATTTGATGTTTACATGAACTCCATATTATTTCTTAACATTTTGCGCGGCTTATTTTTTTTCTGCTGCCATTTTTAAAGCTATGTAGTAAAGCAGAGTAAAATTAGATATTACCCTAAATTGTAAGTGATGACAAGTTTGGGTATTAAAACGGCAATACACATATGATAAACCGACTGGTGCGACAGAGTACACAATTTTCCTGCATCAATCCTTTTTTCAGCAAAAAGATGGCTGTTAAAATAAAATAACATCGCCTACGGAATTTACTACCACATGGGGAAAAAATGCAGAGGTTTTACATTCACAATAAAGTATAAGCAGATCTTTCATAAAATCATATACACGCTCATAAAATCCTGTTTTCTGTGTTTTAAAATATATTAAATGTACACATAAAATGTAAAATTAAATGTATGTGTATATATGTGTATATATATATATATATATATATATATATATACATGGACATAAAATAATAAGCGTATTAAACATGGACTTTAAGAATACTTTCTTATGTTATGGATGCCACTAACGTTCATGGGTATCACTAACATAATCAAAAGAGAACTGGGTAGAAAAGAAAAATGGCGGCATGTAGAGAGCGATAGGTGGGGGTGTAGAGAGGAGGGATACAGAGATAAATGGAGGGGAGAGAAAACATAAGAGGTGAGAAAGGGAGGAATATGGGAGGTGAGAGGGACTTAAGAGGAGACACGTGTGTAGAATGATGGAAACGAGGTATTCACTGGTACAAACACACATACATACACATATACTTCAACTTAAGTCAACTTAAAAAAGATGTTTCCTTAACCCCTTAAGGACCAGGCTGTGTTTTACCTTTTGTACCATTGGGACCGAGGCTGTTTTAACACTTTTGCGGTGTTCGTGTTTAGATGTAATTTTCTCTTCACTCATTTAGTGAACCCACACAAATTATATGTTGTTTTTTTCAGCACAAGAAGGGCTTTCTTCAGATACCATTGTTTTAATCATATTATCTAATTTCCCATAAAAAAAATAATAAAATATGATGAAAAATGTAAAAAAAAAACACATTTTCTGACTTTTACCCCAAAAATCTTTTACTCATCCAAAAAAGCTAATGAAAAAACCTACTAAATATATTCTACTATTTGTCCTGAGTTTAGAAATACCCAATGTTTTTATGTTTTTTTGCTTTTTTCTGCACATTATGGAGCATTAAGTACAAGTAGCGTTTTGCTATTTCAAAACCATTTTTTCCAAATCTGGTAATTCTTCCCCCATGTGCCATTTCGGGTATCTTTGAAGCCGGCCAATGCAATTTACCCCATCAAATCATATATTTTTGAAAACTAGACACCCCAAGGTATTTCAAATGCTACAATTTTAACTCTTTCCATGCACTAATTCTACCATCAGCCTTTGTCAAACTTTGTGGTAGTAATTTATTTTGTGTTTTTTTATCGCTACAATTGCTCTTCAGGTATGGATTTACAGCTCCTGGTATACATCACTTTCAAACAACACCCCAATATGTGTTCAGCAACATCTCCCGAGTACAGTGATACCCCTCATGCATGGGTTTGTTGGGTTGTTTGGGAGGTAAAACACCACATTTAGGAAGTGCACATTTTTTAACTTGGAACTTTTACCTCTGGTCATTCTGCCCCCATGTCCTAATAGGACCATCTTTGAAGCCGGCTAATTCAATTTACCCCATCAAACCATATATTTTTGAAAACTAGACACCTCAAGGTATTTCAAATGCTAGTATTTTAACCCTTTCCATGCATGAGATTCTACCACCAGCCTTTGCCACACTTTGTGTTAGTATTTTTTTGGTATTTTTTTTTACACAAATTGTACTTTGGGTATACATTTATAGCTCCAGGTATACGTCACTATCAAACAACACCCTAATATGTGTTCAACAACATCTCTCGAGTACAGTGATACCACCCATGCATGGGTTTGACTGCTGTTTGGGGTTAAAAGGCCACATTTGGGAAGTGCGCTTTTTTCCCCCTATTTTGGTCAGTCTGTGCCTATGCCCTATCTTTGAGCCTGGCCACTACAATTTACCTCATAAAACCATATATTTTTGAAAACTAGACACCCCAAGGTACTTAAAATGGTAGTATTTAACCCTTTCCATGCATCAGATTCTACCACCAGCCTTTGCCACACTTTGTGGTAGTATTTTTTTTTGTATTTTTTTCACACAAATTGTACTTTGGGTATAAATTTATAGCTCTAGGTATACGTCACTATCAAACAACACCCTAATATGTGTTCAGGAACATCTCCCGAGTTCAGTCATACCCCACATGTATGGGTTTGTCTGGTGTTTGGGGTTAAAATGCCACATTTTGGAAGTGCGCTTTTTTTTCCCCCATTTCGGTCAGTCTGTGCCTATGCCCTATCTTTGAGCCCGGCCACTCCAATTTACCCCATCAAACCATTAGTTTTTTTTAAATTAGACACCCCTTGGGTATTTGAAATGCTTTTATTTAAATTTTTCCATGTCAGGATTTTTGGGAAGATACAGCGCTAATTTTAGCACTTGCTCATAACAATAAACTTTATTTTTTAATTTTATTTATTTTACTCTTTTTGGACTTTTTTTTTACATTTTGCTGGAACTGGATAGTTCCTCTAAAGCATAATAATTTTTAAATGTTACCATGTTTTTTTTAAGCTTTTTCTTTTTTTCCTTTTTTTTTAATATTTTTTTTATTTTTTTTTTTTATAATATTTTACTAATCACATAGTGATTAGAAAGCTGGGCTCCATTGACTTGTATGGTTGAATGCAGTACCTGTATTCAACCTGCAAGTGGAGCCAGAGTTCACTAGAGGGTCTGGAGACCGTCTAGCCAACTTTTAAAACTTTATTATTCTTTTTCCCGGGCCGCCGCCATCTTGCGGATGGCGAAGACAACGTGCAGCTGCGGCTGTGACCGCTCTCCGGAGCGGTCACAGCCCACCCAGAGGTAAGTGTTTGGTGTCGCTGGATGCCTCCTGATCGAGGCATTCCAGCGACACCATTGACGTTTAGGAGGTGATCGTTGATCGCCTCCTAAACGCTTTTAAAACGGGCGTCCGCCGCCATACAATGTATGGCGGCTGTTGACGCCCCGGGGAGGGGCCAGACATGGCCCATCATGCCGATCTCGGTGTTGCTGAATGCCTCGACATCGAGGCATTACAGCAACACCGTTTAAGCTTAGAAAGTGATCGTTGATCACTTTCTAAGCTTGTTTAAGTCCCATGACGTGTCAGGCACGTCATAGGTCGTTAAGTGACCGTTTTGCATGACGTGCCTGACCCGGCAATGGACGTTAAGGGGTTAATTGATATAAACCACCACCAAATGACATAAATGACAGATGGCGTTCGGTGGCAAATTCAGTGCCACATTTGAAATTGCCAGAATTTTAGGGGAGTGGTTAGGGGCGTGGCTCTGGGCAGGATTTACAGAGACATTTAAATGTGAGATTGTGCCTTATTAGCATAATGAGTACGGCATTTGGAATAGAGCGAAGTTACACAACGGAGCCTACACGCATTTTACACAACTTACATGGATGTGGGGCGAAAGAACATTGGGATGCACTCCTATGCAGCTAAAATCAGGGACATCAGGGGAGGAAAATGGGACAGAGGGATTTGTGTTCCAAAAAGGGAATGTCCCTCTTAAAAGTAGGGAGGTATGCAGATGTGATATCTTCAGATGTCTGCATTTGAATCTTAAAAGGGTCAAATAGGCCTCCAACATCAATAAAACATTTTTCTTCTTATCATGCACATTTTTTATATATATATATATTTTTAAAGTTAATATAACTGTAACCCATCCTGTTTTAGAAGCTTTTGCTACCCGATCCTTTTATTCTATAAAAAATATAAAATAAATAAAAAATTTAAAAAAAAAAAAAAAAAAAAACACTTTCCCAGGAAAAGGCTAACTGCACGGAAAAGCATCAACTGCTCAGCATCGCGCATACTGCGCCTTAATGGCATCAGCTTGTGGAACGACACACAACGGTTTAGATTGTTTAACCTCAATATCTGGACAAAAGCTTTAAAAGAAACAGGAAACGCAGAGATTCTATAGCGGCTTTTAAGCAGAGAGCGCAGAGCGACCCAACACTCCACAGAGCAGCGCGCGCTCATTTACGCTTTAAACCGTCTCCATTAAGCGCTATTGAAGGGCAAATGCTGAATAATCAAAAGCAACTATGTTTATGTTAAAAGCCCGTTTCCTTCGGCATGTAATTAAATGAAACGCTGGAGAGCTAGTACTTTTGTCAATCTTCTAGAAATGGAAAAGAAAGAAAAAAACAAAACCCCCAAAAAAACACACAGCACTCAAACGAGCGAATGCATTGCTTCATACTTAACCTTAACACTCTCGTCATTAATGGTTTGTCTAACTTGTTCTATGAAAGACAAGTTACTGCTCCATTGAAGTAAAATTAAAAAATCAACTATACAATGTTTTTCCGAAGAGAAGATTCATTATCGTCATCTAATGTATTGGCATAAAGCAAAGAAACATCCTATGAGAAAAGCCACGCGTTCAATCTGCCTCGCCACCCCCCCATTCCCATTTTAACTCGTGCTGCTTTATTGTTATAGGCAATTTGTACCACTCAGCATGACAGTGTAAACTGAATTAAGATTAATTTACATGCAAAAAAACACTTTGAAGAGTAGCGTGGTAAGCAAACGTATTGTCTCGATTGCTGAGATGGAAAGAACCCGAAGAAGAAGAAAAAAAAACTCAGGAGCTCTAATTAAGGAGCATCAAATATGATCGCTCGAGGTAGTTAAGGGCCAGGAAATGGTATATGTCCGACTAGTTCCAGAATTAGCATCTTGCTTACGTGGGATTTGTAAGTTGGATGCATAAATCATAATAAAAACCAAGCAAACGTTGTGGCTTTAACTTTCAAATCATGTTTTTCCCCTGAATGAAGCACGGTTACGGTGTAAAAGCGCACGTGAAGGCAGATTTTAAATCTACCTGTCCTCGGCCCCATTTATTGGCAGGCTTTTGGGGGTTAATTGGTGGAGTTTGCTAGTAATGTAAATCAGTAGCAAAGGTGGTGCTAGACTGATCAATGAGGGCGCTTATTATAGAGAATATGGTCATTGTCAGAAAGGGTCTGAAATTAAAAAAGAATATATCACTGAGCGTGATGGGTAAAAATGTAATACAATTATAGTAAAGAGGAGGTCCCCCCAAAAATATAAAAAAAAGATAGATATATATTTCTCTCCACGAGCATAAAATCCAGAGCTGTATTCAGTAATGTAGGTTAGTGTTGACAAAAACCTGTTTTTATCTCATTTTGTTCCTTTATCTGCGGAGGCTGTCATTGTTGTGAGCTGTGATAACTTATTTCAGCAGTGAAAGCTGTCCACCACACTGAGTGTTTTCTTTATGGCAATGCTAATGAAGTCTGTTACCCCATAACCTTCCATCAGGCAGAGAGTCCAACTAATGTTATGTCTTAGTCTGTCAATTCTAGCGCTGCGTAATTTGTTGGCGCTATATAAATAAAAGATGATGATAATAATTATAATAGAAAAGGGCATCTTAGAAGTGTAAAACTTGAATGAAACCAAACATGTTTCTAAAAGTTCTTGTGATCTTCTGAAACACAGAATATTCAAGGCTATAGATCTCAGAATGTTCAGCAGCTTGGTTAAGTTATACGGCTAAACATAAAACATTTTAGGAATAGTTGAAGATGGGGTTCTCTGCATATTTTATTGTTTGTATATTTTCTGCCCTCCACATCTTAATCAGAAAACAAAAAATAAAAGAAAAAAGGTTGGTGAAACGTAAAGCCGCTGAACGGACCTAATGCACAGAAACTCACCTTAGACAGAGAGGAGGCAAAGGGCCACACACTCACCTTGGCTTGCAGAAGAGCCGTGAAGCAGCTAGGTAGGCTATAGCCAGCAGTAAGGATAGCAAAACAAACGACAACAGGGTTTCAATTAGAAAATATGACAGGTAAAAGACCAACATTAGATGCGTAAGAGACCCATGGACACATAAAGAGGACATCAAACGCAAGCTGCAGTCTGCGCATGGGAGTCGTCAGGACGTACGGGCAGAGGGCACCAGACGCTGTGAAGTGAAGTGCTTTGCAACACCCGTCCCTAGGTAAATCAGTACCGCAAGTAAACAAAGGGCAATGCTCTGACCCACCTCTGGGTCAAGTGTAACTCATTTAACCCCTTCACCACCAGGAATTTTTTAGTAGCCTTTGTACCATAAGTTTTGTTTGTTTTTTTTGCCATATGTGCTACCAATGACCCAATTGAAGTTTGGCAACATCCCCCTATTACAGACGTGCTTTTTTTAATTTATTTTTTGCACTATCCAATATGGATAGGGATCCCTTTAGGTATCTCTTATACATCTTATGTATGTCAGTGATGTCACAATTACATCACTGAGGTCACTATTGTTCATTTTTATTTTATTTTATGTGCAATAAAAAAAAAAGAGCAACCAGGGCTCCTGACTTTTACTGATAATCACAATGCGCGCAATCAGCCAGCCAGAGCAATTGGCGATCACCCCTGTCCTCCAGTGACCTTCTGGTGGGTGTCACCAGTGACGTCTATTGGAAGTCCCCACAAATCGGGCATTCCTTATATAACGGCGCACCAACGCAAAAAAGTCAGGACATACTGGTACGTCCTTGGCACAGCTGTACCAATACAGCCATATGATTGTTAGGGGTTAAATGGTAAAAGGCTGAGCACATTGCATTGCACACTATTTACTGATTTTGGTCTGAAGTTTTGAAAGCGTCGATCAGTCAATAGAATCATCCAATCAACTGGTTCCCATGGCGATTTGGCCACTATCAACTTTTAGACCATATTTTATACATAAATCCCATAGAATTCAATTTCCCAAATGTGCTTTTTAGTTAGATTACATAATCAGAGACAGTCTGCCAAAATACATGGGACCCACAATAGTCAAATAATTTCCCATTAAAAGTAAATAAAAATTGCAAAAGGCAGTCACATGAAGGCTGTTTTATTAAAAACAAACAATTTGGGACAAAATCATAAAATCATGGTGTAAAATTAGGTAAAAATGGAAATTTTAAGAAATCAAGAAAGCCTTACCCTGCTCTTTCTTAAAATCATTTTCTGACATGGTCACTGGTAAGAGAAGTTCTCCAGGAGGTGGCTGGATTCCAACACTAAACTTGTCTTCTTTGGTGCTACAATGAAAATTAAACAATTATATGCATTATGTTGGAGGTTAACCTGCATACGCTTGAGGCACGCTCATATAGTAAACAAACTAAAATCATGGCATGTATAAAAACAACAAGAACCAACAAGAAAGCATCAAGTAGGCAAAGTTGCTCTGAGAGCCCTATGGTAACCAAGTGAAAAGAGTGATTGGGTAAGGGGCATATTCACTAAATGAGGATGTTATGGGGAAACTGAACAACGATATCCCTCATCTTCAAGGGAGGGACAGGTCTCATAATGCAGAGTATGGCATTCTGGGTTACGATTCAATGCATTTTGCAGTTCCAGCTCTCACATCTTTCAGGAGAGGCTCATTGGGGTTTCATCGTCATAACCCATAGCGCCACCAGAGCAAGGCTAAAGCCAAGCTAGAAGCCAAGTGATACAATGTACCAAGACTACCTGGTCTAGCCCAACATGTTTGGGACTTTGTAGCTGCCCATAATGTATCCTTTTCCAATCCTTTTTTTTTTTTTTTTAAATCAACTTTCTGTAGATATTGTCCCATAATCTACCTTCATTCCAAGTTCTTTGGCCTTTGTACCAGTCTACACGCAACATGTATAACAAATGCAATTGATCCATATGTAGTCTTCCCTTCAGAGTTGTACTAAACAATACGACTTAAATCCACTAAATTCTACTATTACGTTGAACAGGAGTTACTGTATTTAGGACTACAACCTTTGCTCACTTTTAGGTGTCAGTTGGACCAAACCGGAAGCTAAGGTCTCCAGGGCTCAGAAACTCTAATATCGTGAAAAGGAATGCCATACAGATAATCACCGGCAGCTCTATTTGATTTACCATGCAACCGCCAAATATTGATTGCTTACCCTCCAGTGGGTCCCATTTTAATAAATAGGAAACAATCACTGGTAATAGAAAATCAATTGATTAATACATGTGATATTTCAGAGAATATTTACAATATGTTATTGATGTGCTTAAGTTTTTTTTTTTTAATCGAACATTTGAAGTTCAATAACAGAATGGATGAGAACGGCTTTGCTGTATTAGGCTGCGTGGATTAATTAGCCAAGCGAACGCACGCACAATAGAACACAAACCTCGGTAAGAACCATTAAATGGTGTTTTATTTAACCTGTACTGAAGCATTAAACACAGCGCCTCACATTCAAAAAACAAGAATAAAACTCTATATGCTTGGCTAAAATTTGAACTATGCACTTGGTGTGTTATTGGCTAGGATGATGTATAGGTAAAATTATAGATAATCTTTCTATATCATATTAATAATGTGTCACCTTATTATTATATTTACTACATAGAGCTCTTGTCAATTTGGGGTAATATAGGTTGTTTTTAGATAAATATCTGCATTTTTTGCTGTTCTTTTGTCTTTTTCCTTGCATAGTATTTTATTTGATTAGCAATGGTTGTTAGCTGTGTTTAATTGCACATTTATTCGTATCACATGACCCATTGATAATACAACAATTTTGGGCTTAATATTTAGTTTATGAGTATACAGCGAGTACAGGCGTGAAACGCGTTAAGCACAACTTTACTTCATTAAATATGAAGTAGCGTTATTTATTTTGGTGCTAGCTAGAATTAAAATATCTCAGAAGCTAGACTTCCCCTAAAGTATATAATTAAGGTTTATTCAATAATACAAAAATATATCTTCAATCCATATATCATTCAATCCATAGCATTAAAGAGTCACCCGGCTTAATTTATTCGGTTGCGCACTATTTTTGAGAAATAATACACTGAGAAATAATCAGAGATGTACCTTGAAATGGACCGCACGTAAAAATCTGACTGAAAGGTCCCAAAGCATACGGCAAACGTATGGAAAAAAAGTGGACAGTGCTCTGATTTTAACCCAAAATTTGGGACGAATATAAAAATCTTTTAATACATCAAAAAAAAAAAAAAAAAAATATCAAATAGTTGATCTAAAAATACATAGATCTATTGACAGAAAATAAATAGCAGGAAACTGCACGAGCATATAGCGATATATAACAAATACATAATAAAGGAATAACCAAATAAGCTCACTTACACTTCAGAAACACATATTATGGCCCGGCCCGGGAACACCATAAAACATTCCGAGTAACAGTTAAACGCCCCGGACGCCACTCGGTTCAGTCCCGCTGTAAACCTTCCTCAAGCAGCCGTTTTAAATAAGGATATATGGTGATAAGAAACCATTCTACTTCAGTGATATATTCCGCTGATGTCTCCAAAATCAAATGGCTAATTAAGCAGCCGCAGAGCCGAGGGAAAGCATATACGGAAAACTATATGTTTAGATGCCACAAATCAACAGGCTCCCCAACAGTCTGCAGTTAAACAGACGGCCCAGGGGTTTTCTATGCACTCATATTAAACTGTATTATTTAAAAACATCAGATTTCCAGAACAGAATATATGAACGAATGGAATATAACCTATAAAAGCAGTATAAACCCCTTTTCTCACTGTGCCTATACAGATAATAGCTGGCACCATTGGTGGGCTGGTGGGGGGGGCATATGTGTGTATGTTAGCGTGAATGCTTATGCCTAAGTACACGTGTGTCATCATGAGTGCGTAAGTGGGTGTGCGTGACAGTTAGAGTGAGTATGTGTTAGCGTGTGTACGTGTCAGAGTGTGTAACGGTGTGTAAATGCGTGCGTCAGAGCGTATGTTATGGGGTGGCTGACGGGGACTCTTTACCTTTTTACCTGCCCCAGGGCCAGGTGGTCTCTGCCCTCCCAGGTCTGACACACCTGAATTTCTTGGTGTATTGTTTCAATACTCTCTAGGATTCCTCCAGTACAATGCTTTCATTTCAGATCACTTTATAGAATACTCATAAAACATATCTTTCCCTCAGTTACTGTGTATATGTGGCACCTAAAGAGAAACATTTAGCTGAGATGGCGCTACACTCAGCTGCCCAAGACACTCATTATAAATGTGCAATTTAACCAATTCAGCTCTAGAGCAAAAAGGTGCAGAATGCTTGGAGGGTTAATGCCAGAGGACCCCATTTGTTATGCAAAACGCATAGCTGGTGATTGGCATCTAAAGTCAATTGATCGGCTCATTAGCACTATCTGCCAACCCCCTCTAGTCCTGCTATAAAGCTATTGATTTAAACCCTGCCGATCGGTTTCCATTTTCAGATTTTGGGCAGGCCAATTAAGAAAGTGAGTAATTGTGATTAAACTGCCTGAGGATCAATTACATTTGATGCAGGACAAAGTGCTTCTCCAGGAACAACGCAAAGAAAATAATTATGACGATGGATGCGTTCATGTTGTATGGTTCTTAAAGAAAAAACCTAAATAAATGACATGCTACTTTCCCCTAAACACAACCGCAGTCAGATCAAGCAAAACGCCCCGCTTGCCAGGATACGTTGTATGTGGGGGGAAAACATTGCTAACTTTCTTCTAAAGAGAGATAACACAAAAAAGCATTCGTGTTGTAATATAAATGGACTCAATTCAGGATAGCCGGTGGAGAGTGGGAGTCCCGTATGACTGGTGTGTGTGTGAGCGGGTTTGTGTGGGCTTTTGTGTGTGTGCATGCGCTTTTGTGTGTGGGGGCAGCAGTGGTTTTCCAAATAGAAATAAAAATGTTCTATTTAAAGCAACCACCGTAGGATTTGCATTATTATTCCTCCTGGTTTAAAGCTTATTTTTGGCCGCCTTAGCAGGATGAGTGGGGAGACGAGAAGGTGAGTTTAGGAAAAGAAATAGTAGGGAACATGAGAGAAAATAAAACTAGGAAACCATATTAAACAAGTAGGAAACATTGCTTTGCAGGAAATGTTCTGATTTTTTTATTTTTGGTCACTGCAGGTGGAAATTTGTTTAGTAACGTACTGCTGTGGAGTGAATTAACGCTAAGGTTGACCCATCAACGCAACATTAAATAACCAACGTATACGTATAACCGATCCACATAATCTATCTGCCTTCTTATGACGGAGGACAGAATTCGCATGGCTTATTACCAGTATGTTGTTCCTCCCCGTCGGTGGAACGCTTTGGCTCCCTTACAAGGATGAATGTGGAGAAGGGGCTTGAACCTGCATGTGTCATTATACCCCGTGACGTGTGGGTTACCTATTAAAATACAGTTATAGCCCCCAAAAATTGTACATAACAGGTCCATTTGTAAATCTGGGGGAGAACTTGCTAATGAAACTGTAGAGAATGCAAGAAGTGTAATACATAACATCTAATCACTGGGAAGAACGGCTTTACAACATCAATAATGATCTAAAATTGTAATATAATTTTACTGCCCAGAAATAAGTGTTCTTTTGATATGTAATGCTTTTATAAAAGCACACACAAGCACGCTGGTTGGCAACATTAGCTGAGAGCAAACCAGATAAGAACTATTCGGCCATCTAGGCTGGCCATTTTTCCTGATTTAAAGACTCAGACCTCAGTCCTTGGTCTTCTCTTTAGGATAGGTTCATGCCTAACCTTCGTTGTATTAGCCTCTACCACTCCTGCTGGGGGGCTGTTCCATTTATCTATCCCAGAAAAGTACATATCCCAAAAATACATGTAGGGTTCGGGTTAAAATGCTGTTTAATCTACTGTACAGATGTCCAAGATAGATCCCCAATCTCCAAATAGAACGCAACCCAGAAGCTCTGACCATCATCAAACAGTGTTGTGTCCATCACAATGTAGGTGGACTTGTTGGACAGAACGAGCGTGCTGTCTACCGGTTTATACAACAAGCATAAAGAAGAAACAGAGGGCAACAACTATGTAACGCATGTTGCTTTACAGTATCCAATAAGCACAATCTTACACTATGGGGTCTATTTAATAAAGGGAGAGGGGGCGGGAGAGCTGTGGTTTTTGGCTTTCTCGGCCCTCTATTCATTAAGAAGGGCAAGTTTCTCCAGCCAGGGCTTGACTGGATGTGTAAAGAGACTTGGAAGAAATCTTCTCATTGAATGAATTATACATTATACAGGGAAAGCCAAACTCACCGGCTTCCCTTTTGTGAAAAAAACCCTGTGTTTTTTTATTTTTACATGGCAACGATTTTAGCTGAGTTTTCATTTTACGTTCTGGGACATGAGGGGCATTCCTACAGAGCCTCTTCCATTGCCCAAATGCTTCATTCAATGAAATGTAATCACAATCACGCAAGGAAAAATCAACACCATCATTTTCCTTTTCCATAGCGTTTAACACAAAATATTGTTTGGTGGTCAGCTCAGACTTTGTCATTGAGATAACATTGGCACGGATCATTAAAACCAATACGCAGCCAATGTTTAAACCGATCCTATTTATAGCATTCTATGCTCCAGCCAGCTATTCAGTAATATTGATCCGCCTTGTTTGCCTAATAAGAAAATAATAAACAATTACTTTGAGAAGACGGAATAAGTAATCAGTTTTTATATATCTAATACATTGAACCTCCTGAAACATAAAGGTGATGATCTGCATAAAATCAATGTACTAAGATACACTGCATGTATTTATCATTACAAACATCCCTTTCCCCAAACACTGGAAGAGTCCAATTTACTGATAGACTAAGCATATAACACTCCACATAACTCTTTCCCGGGATTTATTTAATTCTTACAGCACCTCGTCATTCTGCATTACTCTTTGAAAAGTCCAAAGACCCGTCGTGCCTCCAACATGGCTGCCGTGATTCAGGCGTCTGATGCTCCTGCTGTTCGGAACAGGGAAAACTCTGATTCCATACAGCCCCACAGACTCCTTATGCGTTCCACACCACGTTTTAACCCCAGAGGTGGAGTTTTGATTGGGAACACTATTTAAACTTCTTGTGGATATCCCTAAAGTGCCTGAGATAGTGCCTAGTGCATTCTGTAAAGTAAAGGGTTCGTATTTGATATTCTGTTACTGACCCTGGCTTGTCCTGTTTACAATTTATCCGTTAATCCAGTTGCTGACTTCGGCTTGTCCTGACTATGATTTGTCTGTATATCTTGTTGCTGACCCCAGCTAGTCCTGACTTCCGTTAATCCTCTGGCCTCTAGTCTCCTCCTGCATCCCATCTCTCCAGGTACCCGGCTTGCAGATCCACCTGGTGTGTCAGATCCTCCCGGAGTGACACCATGTGAATCGGTGAGCCTTGGCCGCCCAAGACCCTGTCGCCTGATCACTGCTTTTCCTTCCATGGCCCACTTTTGATAGGTAGTGACCACTGCAGACCGGAAACACACCGGAAATAAGAGCTGCAATTTTGAAAATGCTCTGATCCGGTCCTCACAATTTGGCCCTTGTCAAAATCGTTCAGATCCTTACACTTGCCCATTTTTCCTGCAATATATGCTTTTTCCTGCTGTATATATAGCTAAATCAATGTGAATTCACTTAAATTCAGGGAACAATGCCCAACTCCACAATGCATCTGAGCCAGATCTGCATAATAAATCGGTGAGATGAAGTGTTTTACGTGCAACAAGACACAACTTAAAAAACTGGGGCCACAAAATAATGATGAATGGCATAAAGAAAATGATACAGCTAATGTGAAATAAAATAAATGTTGGCATTATTTTGTATGCTATAACATAATACACCAGGAGGGACGGAAACAAAACACAGAGAAGAATCTATGCATCCGTTATAGGTTCCAACGTTCCAATACGTTACAGAATTCCTTTATCCTTCCTGTTTGTTGATTATTCCAAACACAAGCGCGCATACAACGTTGTTTGTTATTTGCAGCAATACAACGTACCACAACTGGAAACTGGCAGTCTGAGCGGAATCGCAGAAGTCAATACCCATCGAGACGGTAATGGATCCCTCTGGCTCCAGAGAATCTGCAAAATAAAATGTTTTGCCCAAATAAATTTACAAAGGCAAAAGCAAATCAAATAAGAAACCTGAGCCGGCATGTGCGTGTAATAAATACGCCCCGCTTATCACATTAATGGCCGGGAAGGCCTGCCGCACTGGAGGCGCGTGTGATAGGAAAAGCAGGTGCTGGAACTTTCCCGATAATCTTATACTGATTTATCAGGTTTATTTGTTTAAACATAGCATTTAATATAAAACGGGGCGTTATCAAATCAACCAACGCCACCACTAGTAGCGCCTTTTATGCTTCTTCTCTTTGAAGAGAAAAGAAGAGAAAAAAGAAAATGAAGAAAATTTTACATTCAATCATTGGTTGCTATGGTGATTGCAGCCCTTTTTCCAATTTTGCACCTGAAGTGCTCTTTATACATAGCTCAATGATCAGAGAATGGACTAAGCCAAGGTCCCTGCATTGGCCAACACCACAGAGCCATCGATGAGAAGAAAAGAAGGAATAATATACTCAAAGGATCAATGTCTAATCAGTTGGTTAAGGCCATCTATACGATACCCACACAAAGGGGTCTAGAGTAAGAAAGTTGTGTTTCAGCTCTCTAACTTTACTATTCATTATGAAGGTCCAGCCCAAATGAGCTTCTGCTGCAGGAAGAGCTTGGCTGGTCCTGTATAATGTATAGATAAATCAAGAGAGATTACTTAATTCAATCAGATTTACCTATTCATGCTAGAGAATTTTGCTTTAGATGGCCCTTTACACTGAATAGTAAAATGAAACTCCCCCTTTACTGAATAAACCCCAAGGATGTTCACAACAATGTAATTAACGCCGGATTTGTTAACACAATTGTTTTTTTTTTTCTTTTAAAACAAACACAAGATGAAATGCTGTTGAAGAATAAAAGAATAAAATTTAATGCAAATTGGCTCTTGAACACACTGCTATTAGGGAATATTTATTTTCCATTTGTATCCCACCTATAACACGCTAGGAAACTTCATTACATATTAATTAATGATCCTTTGAATGCTGTAACTGAAAATCATTATTGCTTGCAAATACATCACTTGCAGGTCATAACAAACACTGTCGCTCTGATTATAAAGCATGCGCCGCTCACCTATGGGATTAAACGCGTGCATCTTCATCCCTGCTGGCATCTTTCTTTCTTCTAGGTGAATATCCTCAATTTTTTTATCACTGGTATTTTGGAATGTAATTTGTACGGAGATCATCTGGCTTCCGTAAATGCAAGGCTGCCTTGGGAAATGGTAGTGTGCCGCGAGTCCTTTGCCACTCATTCTATGGAGAAGTTCAAATGTTTTGGACGGAACAAAGGTAGGTGCGGAAACCTATCAAGAAAGAAAAAATAAATTATTTTAGGTGATGGATTACAAAGCAAACCGAGAAGAGCAGACAGGAACTGCAACCAGCGCCTAATGAAGAGTCCCGAAAGCCAAAGTACATCCAAGCAAAAGAAGAGAAGGGGCCTTCAAAGACCTAATGGCCAACATAAAGCATTTTTTTTTTTTTTACGAGGTATCTTGTTATGAGGGAGTAGAGATCTGTGCTCCACTGGCTCATACCATCACGATTTGAACCCTTTCTTCAGAATCCAGAATATGTCGTTATATCCAGACTCTCCGCTTTGAGCTGCCTTGTTGGCAGAATCTCAAAGATCTTGGCCAGTAAAGCCTCTACCTTCTCCAACAGTGCAACATAACTACACATATGCATACCTGGGAACTTCTGGGCTCTGGCTACCCAGGGCCTTCCCTTGCGGGACGTGGCCAGAACTGCCCACTGAGGTCAGCGGGCGGTCCTGTGAGGTCGGTGGGAGTTCCCCTGACATCAGTGGGAGGTCCCGTTGACACTCCCCCTTTTTAAGGGAAAATGGGCGCGGAGTGGGGCGTGTCAAGACCCCGCTCCCGTGACCCGGAGGATTTGGGTCTTGACCCGGAGGACCGGAGAAGCAGCGCTCACCCGGCAATCTCCGGGTCAGACCTGGAGAGTTCCCAGGTATGGACATATGTGTCCAGCCTCATGTCATGCAGTCATCTCAGATACTCAACAAAGAACAAAAGGTGGAAATAGGTCAACCTAAACAAATGCATTTTACTACAGCGAGGCTAGTCTGGAGATGAGAAGACAACCGATACCTTTTGTCTGATGGAATTTGTTGTTGTAAAGTAGATGCACGGCTACCCTTTGCCACGGACACACATATGTATATGTATTATGAGTGTTGTTGGTGTAGGAGATTCGAGAACCATCACATTAAATATCATTACAGGAAAATAATTATTTTGCTAAAAACTAGTTTGGAAAGGAACATAACGAGAAACCTCAGACCTCTTTGAAACAAACTACCATAGAACTTCCCCCGAGTATTCGGAAATGATAAGTTACACCTTTGGTTTCCGAAAATAACCAATCAATTCTGCAGACACGACGTTATTTCTCAAGGAAATCTATGCGATTGCTGATGCCTATAGATACACAGCAGCAAAGCACACATATTTTATCAGTTTATTACGGTAAGCAAATAAGCGTGGAATGTGAGGGCACATAACTGTCTACTTAGAGCTTACTGAAACATTTATAAGAGCGCTTATCCTCCTAATAACAGACAGACAGCGTGCAATTTTAAAGAGGAGAAAAGCTTCATATTTTTTAACACTTCACTAAAAAGTAACTGAAGAGTGTAAAATGAAAAATACTCTGTGCAGTTAGCTGGTAATGGACCATATTATCAACTCGAGTTAGATTTATAGGATACAAACTCGTCACTAATAGTTATTTTATGCCACAGCATGTCTGCTTTTTTAAGGGTATTAAGATTTAAATTGGGAAACCTTCTAGAATGGAGCAAAATGAATTATACGTCTGTGTTTTTGCATTTCTTTTTAACTTCTATTTTCCCCTTTTTACAGCGTCAAATGAAAGCTTGTAACGGAGGAGCGGCGTTGTGCTCAAAGCCGATCGATTTACAGACTCTTGAATATTTGAATATCTTTAAAATATTGCAATAACCTTTTTCTTTGATTATTTTACCTTAACAAAACCAACATTTTTCGTAGCAAATTCTAGAGTCCTCTAAATATATATATATATATATTTTTTTTTAGAAAGAAGTACTTTATTAGGGCTTTTCAATCTGGCTTTTCTTTAGGAGTAATATATATTGATGTATATAAATGTGCAATCATACAGCCTTCCTCTGTTGTTTAAATGTATAGATGACCAAGGAAGGGCGTTAGGGTGGTTCATTAAAGATATGAATAGTCTTGAAGGTGAAAGTGAGAGGAGGTCACAAGAGGTACAGAGAGGCGTAAGTCAGGCAGCAGAGAACACAGGGAGATATTTGGGACATGAAATGTACATAGCGGGTTCCATTGCAAAGGACATTATTTAACCTACTTGATTATCCAAATGTACCAATGGAGCTATAGCACTGGGAAGAGGATGCAAGGAAAGCCAACTCAATTTATATGCGTTAAGGCTGAAAGGTCTAGACATTTGTATGTATATATATATATATATATATATATATATATATATATATATATATCACATAATATATGTATTCTGCAAGTATAATGATATAGTTTCGAGACATGGTTAAGTCATAAATCACAACAGATTTGTGTTTGTTGTTCATCAGTTTGCTTTTCGATTGTAAGCTGTGTTGGTCAGTCTTGCTGTTGATTTTTAACCCCATAAGGACAGCACATTCTGCAGTCCAATCGACATTTAAAATCATCAGGTCTTTGAGTAAAAACAAAAATGATCTGATCATCTACGGGAAATGAAGGACATTTTGTAAAGAGTTCAAAACAGTGAATGGTTAGTTGGTGAATATGCATAGTTTGGAAGAAGAGAAACATTTAAATACTTAAAGGGATTGAACAAAGTACAGGTGTGAAGTTTGTTTTAAAGAAGGAGAAATGTTAGAACAAGATGTCAAAATCCAAAACAGGAGGCTCAAAGGTTTAGATGTAATGAAGTTTTATGTAACAGAGAGGGTGGTAGATAAATTAAAGAGCCTCTCATCAGAAGTGGTAGATGCGTATATTATGAGGGAATCTATATATATACACACACCGGTATATTTCAACTAACTGTGGTTATGAAAGGGAATAAAGGAACAGACTTACTTCTTGCAATTTGGCAACACTACAACCCGCTGCTACCTTTGAAAAGCTTAGTTATACATTTCCTACAAAAAATGATTAGGGGCAGTTACAGTAATGCATTAAATGATGAAATAAAACGTAATCCTGTCACACAATCACATGATTTCATACACATGTACACAATGACGTCCATCAAGAAATGTGTCCAAGTTACTAAGCAATTCCTTAATATCCAACGCATGTCCTGGGTCAGAGAAAGGCTGTCTCAATGCCTCAATGACACACGGGATCCCCCCAGATGCTGCCGTCTTTTCCTCAGGGTAAACAACTAACAATCTTTTTCATAACCTTGACAAAAATCGAGTCCCTACGTTGCTCTATTTTATCCTGTGAACAAAAGAAGAAGGAAGCTGATTGAAGGGCTCTATTACGTATCAACTTAAAGGAAGGCAAAGTGATTGATGAAACCAGCGATCACCTTCACTGCGGGCTAACGCCGCACCTGTATCCTTTATGTCAAATGACCTGAAAATCCTGCTGACACCAACATTCACCGCAAGGATACGCTGCTCACGAGCGCGGACTCAGATTATTTTAATTGTAGAGAAATTGGGAAGGAGCAATCAGATTATGACGGTCTTCCTTTTTAAAACACCATGATACAGCCAAAACAAGGGCAACGCTGCCTAGCATTCGCTGCAAAGATACCGCAATATATAACATGGACATTAACCTAATGACTACACCGAGGAAAACACAAAATCACAAAGAAGCAGCAAAGACAGAACGGAGAATAAGCAGAATGCGATAAGACCAAGAGTCGTGCGAGGTGGCCAGCGTGGTGATCTGTACATATTGTGAATCCTAGGTGCTTGGCCTATTTATCTGGAAATTATAGTCGCTTATAATCAATAGCATCCTGTTTCCAAGTACGTCTACCTCAGCTGCTACATCTCCGAGGGGTTTTACTCATTATTTAACCTCATTGATTAAACCTTCAGATGGTCACATTGAACAATCCGAGGATCTCCAGACATATAAGTGCAGGTACTGTCTGGTTTTTAGTGAAAACGGACACCATGGTTTCTCTTCAGGCATAACGTTCGCTGTAGCCTGGGTCAGGTCTCATCTAAATAACCCATTGGTATTTATTCACTAAAGAGAGCGTTAGAAGAAGATTCTCCAGGGAGCCGAGGTTTAAATGCCCTAATTTCACTAAACTTTACACAAGCCCGTCCCCAATAAGGGTCTGTTGATGTATAGAGTTAAATCAGTGGCAAGAACAGTCAGACCATGGAGGAGAAGGTCTGCTGCGGCAGCAGGACTGCAACCTCTGTGCACCACATGTAAAGCAGAGTTCATTTTAAAGTACTCTTTTTGAAGAGAAGGACTTAAAGGAAAGAATTGCTAAATTTTGGGGGTTTTTTTTAGGTAACTTAGTGCATTGTTCAATCAATGTTTTGTTGCGGTGGAGGAGCACCATTCAATCCAAGTATAACAACATTTTCCAGACTCTCTCCTGATGTTTTAGGTTGAGGAAAAGTCAGTTGAGCCATTATGTGCATTTCAATGAAACTCCACATGAACACGAAGAACCGGGGATTGGAGGACAAATTTCTCAAAAAGTACCATATAAAAAATGAAAATCTGAAATGTAAATTTCCATCTAAAAATGGCCTTTTACTGTACATGTTCAGCAAATAATTTATTTCACAAAGTACATTGTAATATATATTTCAAGGAGAAATAATAGAACAAAAGGCCATAATCTAAAACAAGATGGCCAGGGTATAGATGTTTTGAAATACTTTTTTTTTTACTTCACTGATATGATGAGCTAAGTGGAACAGCTTCCAAGCAGAAGTGGTAGAGATAAATACAGCAAGGGAAGTTAAACATGCATGGGATAGACATACGTCTATGAGATGAGACCAAGAGCTGATTACGGTCTATCAAGGAAAATGAGCCGGCTATATGGGCCACATGGTTCTTCTCCATCATCAGATTCTATGTTTCTCTGTTTATTCCACCTCCTTCAGTTTTGCTCCCTCGAACCAACATGCGCATTGACACCACACACAGTAATACTATCTTCTCCTTTACAAAATGAACATTTCATTTTCCGCCGGTGACATACTTGAAAGGGTGGAAAAAAATATCTCCGAAGAGGCTGTGCTTGCGTGGGGGCACAGAGCGACACTTCCTCCGGGCATTTATTACCTGTTAGAAAACAATCTCTCGGTGAGTGGCAGTTCAGGGTTCTAGACAGCCGGCAGCAATATTTCTTCAGGTCTGCTGAGTCATAATTAAAGCTGAACTGAGCGGAATTGGAGAGGGAAGGTCAGCGAGGTGCCGTATGAGAGATGAGCCTGGGCTGATGGGGACCAAATGAACAAATTATGATGGGCCCCACTCAATGTGATGAGGTCAAATGCTTGTTTCTACCCACTGACAGTTCAATTTCCCTGAAATGTCTCTTGATTCTCTATGAACTAATTATGAATGAAAAGTTATCAACTACCCAAGCCAGAGGGGGCCCATAAATGCTATTTCGTGGTGCTCCTTATATCAAAATATTGTTTGAAACAGAATAATGGTAGGTATTTTCACCTAAAAGACATCATTCTCTTTTAGAATTCTCTTAAATCAGATCATGTTTTAAACACTTGTGTCATACATAGAAGGAATTTGCTCTTCAACCAAAAATCTTATGGGGAAAAAAAAATCCATTATACATTGTTTCCATGACAACAACCTTAGTTCACACTCATGGAAGACTAAAGAAGCGAAAAAATGAATTATATTCACATTTTCAGTAACCAGATGTTCCAAAAAAAGTTATCCAACCATAGTCTTTCAGAATGAGTGTTAAAATGTGCTAAAAAGTAAAAAATAATATATATATATAACAACTAAATTGGAACCACAAAAAATGCTCCAATTCTGTGTGGATTGTATCTTTGTGACAATGTTACTTATATTATTGTTAAAATAAAACATTCAAAAATACTTCTATACGGTACTTTTTGAAAGTTGGTATAGACGTGTGATTAAGTTACATAATAAAAACTGTTACCCATACCGTGGCATGTTCCGCATGCTTCAGATCAAAGTTATAAATAACATGACACAAAGCTTACATTTAAAAGCATGAGGCAGAGATAACTTCGTATCAGTCCCTGTCGAGGATCCGCGAGCGATACTTTTTAATACTGCCCTTGCCGGCTTTAAAAAGAACAGTGCTGATAGCAGACAGCCCCATCTACAATGATTTCAAATGTCTGTTGACCAAGCGTTATTACATCTGTCAGCAATGTATTGAGTTTTTATTCAGTGGACTCCTTGCAGACTGATCTGTTCCAGGGAATTCCCTGACAGATATGTCCTCGGGTTCCGTGGAAATAAAATGCGGTTATTTTGTAGTTAGGCATAACTAGGTTTCGGATTCAGTGACTACAGTAAAAATGACACTCAGGCTTCACAAAAGCTGCTTCGCATGGCTCGCTGTTCCCAGGCATGGTGTAAATTATTACAGTTTGGCTTATTTGTTATTTAAAACACCATCACTCCCTATAATAACATTTTATTAATAATAATAATATTTTATTAATAATAATATTTTATTATTAATAATACGGTTTATTATCATTAATAATAAATAAAAAAAAAAATAAAAAAAAATTCGGTAATTCAATTTGATTTTAATGCCATAAAAGTACATCAAAAAGCAGTAGATGTCCAGGCTAGCAACATTCCACAGACCAATATTTTAGCAACATATGCACAAAAACATATTATATATATTATAGATCTATATGTGTGTGTATGTTGGAGCATGCACATTAAATAATTATCTATATTATCTATCGCTGTTTATAACCAGCATTTAAAAAAACAAAACACATTTTTTTTACTATGTAGGCAGAGATAGTACAATTGGAGTACAAAAAAACAGGAAAAATATAAGCCAAAATACAAGATAAAAGCGATACTGTTACATATCGCGCAAATGATTGCTCCAGCATTCCGACGGCTCACCTTGATTGAGATGTGCAAACTGACTCGTGTAGTTTTGAAAAACGAGGGATTTGAACACAAACAATATGTAATAATAATGAACAACAATAGGAAAGCTTGACTTTGTAGAAAGTTTTAGCTAATTAAGGAGGAAATGTGTCTCCCCCGGTGGTGATCAAACCACGTTCATTACAGAACGCTCCTCTGTAGCCCAATTAGCCATGGAACAACGCGGTTTGATTATCGTAGACTTTTTTTTTTCCCTTTGTCAAATTCACAGCATAATTGTATTGTTCTAAAGTTGTGTTATAATGGCAGCTGCTTGCCCATCATTTGTATTTTTCCTCGTTAATTCTGACTCGGTGAATTAACCTTTAATTACGACTGTTGGAATTGAAATGAGCCTCTTGTCTAGCTCGGGCAGCCTCTTCTGGTGAATGATAGCATTGGAAAGGCATAGGGTCAATGAATATGTCCCATGTCATGTCTGATTGCTGCATAAGATGTGAGGAGGTAAATCGGACCTTCCAAAACCTGAAGCAACATATTTGGCCCCTAACACCTGCTGACAGAAGCAGATCACGGCAGGAATTTGGCCACTGGCTTATTTTCTTATCTTTATGGATTGTTGTTTTTATTTTATTTTTTAGGCAGTTACAGTTAAACGCGGGTTAAACCTTATTCAGTATTTTTAGATATGTATGCAAAGAAACTGGCGAGTGAACATGTTGCTGGTTGAGGAGATCAGAGATCTTTCTTGTAACTGGCCGGCACAGACTCAATAACAAAGTCAAAGCCACCCATGCAGCCCACCGGACCATGACAACATCCCGCGTACTTAGCATAGAGGAGAGGGTAAGCAAGCGAGAGAGAGCAGGCCTGCCAAGGTACATCTCTAGCTGCCAACAGTGGTGTATTCTGGCCCGGGGAGGCAGGTCCAAGGGAGCAACAGCCCCAGCCAGATAACAGGGAGCCTAATGCCCTACTGGGCGATCAGGGCTTCCTGTAACAGCAATAGTCAATGGGCTGGTTAAAAGGGATATCATGGATCTCCCGAACCGGGCTATAAACACTATGGAGGGCTGCGTTGAGTCGGGACAGTGCTCCTTCGTTTCCTTTTGCCCGTGACATCATATCCTGTTGCCGGCTAGAAAGGACAGCGCCCAATGTAAATACACCACTGACTTCCACACCTTATAATCTAAAGCAATAGGAAGCTGGAGGTTTTGAATAGTTAAGGCATAGTTACATGGTAGGCATCCCAGAAAAGGTGTGTATCCAGGGAACATATTTGAAGGCTTTCAGAGTGCTGGATGGAGCAGGTTGTAAGCAATCTAGAGGATGGTGTTCAATAACTGAAATGTTGAAGCTGGAAAAGGAAGGATAGGATAAGAGGTGAGGTAAGGTATGTGTCGTTCATTGCGGGGTTATGGGAACTATATCGTACAGCTTGCAAGAGAGGAGAGAAGCGACGTAGAAAGATACAGGAGCCAAGTACAGTTAAAAGGAGAAGAAATGGGAGGACAATAGGTCATAATTGAAAACTAAAAGGGTCAGAGGCTAAGAAGTAATTTAAGGTAGTTTTACTTTATTGAGTGTGTGGTAGGTATGTGGAACAGCCTCCCAGCTGAAGTGATAGAGGTTAATACAGTGAGTGAAGTAACACATGCTTGGGAACAGCATATGGTTATCCAAAAACCAAGACAAGACCAGTCTGAGCGGTTCCTATCTGCTGTCTAATTGTATGTTTCCAGTACTGGGTGAGGGGTTTATAAGTGTGGATTTTGAATTTTATCTTGGTTGATCTTGGTAGCCAATGTAGGGACTGGCACAGAGGGGTGGTATTGGATGAGTGACAAGTAAAGATGATAAGTATGGCTTAGACATGAAGAATGGTTTTGGGAAAGGCAAGCATTGGGGAGTTCAGATGAAGGAGGATTGCAGCAGTCAAGGTGAGAAGTGATTAGGGCATGTATTAGCGGTTTGGTGTGATATAAGTGAAAGTGGCGGGGCTCTGCAAATGAATAATCGCGAGAAATGAAGAGGAGAGCACAAGATCTTGATGTCGGGGTGATGCTTGAGTTATTCACAGCAAAGGATGATTCTTGGTGGGGATGTAGGACGAGGATGAGAAGATGAGGAGCTCAGTTCAAGACCGATTGTTTAAAGCAGCAGTAAGATGTCCACAACACAGGATTTGGGACTTGCTGGCACAGAAATAGCACTGAAGCCAAAACCAATGAACCTTGGGGTAAACTACTTCCGAAAGTTGAGTCCTCATTAATTCCATTTGGCTTGTGCTATTGAGTCAAAGAATGTAATGTTTTTATAGGGTCCTTTGGGTCTGAAGTAGGGATCCCAGTATTTTCAGTTGGCCCCTCAATCACCCAGGGATGAAAAAGCTATCAAAGGTTTAGTCACCCGGTATTTAATAAATGCCCATATACTGGTGGGAATGGGCATGTGGTGAGAGCAACACTTCACCTGCTTAATAAACCGAATGTAAAGTCTGTTTAAAGACACAGTATCCATGTATTCCCCCCCCCTGAACTGCTGAATTCTATTTGCGGCATTATTTTGCCGTCCTTAGCCTGCCTGTAGAACATATTAACTGATTTACTAACGCACGCATGAAAAGGCATACTCTGTGACATTTCAATCAGTTTAAAAGGGAGGGTGATTTGATTAAAAAGAATGAGCACTTAAACATATTTTCTCCTCTATTTCTCCACAATTAACCCAACATCTACAAAATGGGCCTGAAATGCATTGTTTTATGTTAGCGGAGTGGGTCCCTCTGGTGGTCCAAGGGGTCGCATTGGGATGTTCTAAAACGCTATTGCGATACTATACTCTGTTATTAATCTTCATTTACGGATCAAGTAGATGAAACAAAGGGACAAAGTATACTTTCAATAATGTGCGGCAGCTATGAATTTAGAGAAATAGGCTTTATTGATAGGCTTTATAGAAGCTGTATGCAATTACAGTGGTGAATGATTTGAATAATAGACTGTCTGACATATTCTAAGATAAGTGGCTGTTACATTCCTCTGATATTAGGGTCATATACTCATCTATTCTTACTGCAAGCTCTCCTTCGTGCGGTAATAAATTAATTTCTTAGTGTTAGTTCGGCATGTGCCCTACAGTTAAATTCATTTTCTCTCTCAGTGAAGGAAAAAGTTGGAAAAAAAAAAAAGACTTTGGAATATTATTTCCGATTTTACAGCTATTTCTCACATTATGCAAATACGAAGCACTGAGAGATACCAATTTCATATCCTTCCATGTTGGGGATGTCATGATATGCGAGCTCCACGCAACATATGTGTATTTTTAAAAACACAAAAAGGTTCGTAATCAAAAGTTCTAATTTTAAATGAAAAACTGAAATTTCTTATCCAAAGGACATGCTCTACAGAAGTTTGCAAGTTTGCAATACAGGCGATTGTGCTTGACAAACTTTTATTTTATTTCTTTTATCTTCTATGGTGTGATACGCGAGGATATGAGAGTACCCTGCCAACAGCTCTAAATCTGTTACAAACCAACGGGCATTTATTAGCGTTAGAGCTAGAACACTGAAACTTGGTTCATCACGTGAAGGGAAAACAGAAGTGGTTTGCTAAAAAGCAAACTATAGGAGTAATGCTTTGGTTAAATGAACTCTTAATGCAACTCATTGAATGAAACCTTCATACCAAATTCAAATATTTGTTCATATACTGTTGGGTCTCTCCTTCTGCACCATGGCACCTCCAAACCCTGCCTTGATGCAGCTAAAGACATGATTCTGTACACAAGAGTCATGGCTATTGATGTTTTATATATAACGGGAGGAGAGAGAGGTGTGCTTGCCAGGTAGCAGATATTTAATCAGAAATGTTATCACACCCCATGTCAAATGAGTCGCATTAACGGATGTACAGTGTGACCCGGGCTGTGTTCTGAACGCATAAAAGGCATTGGCATGCTTAGTTGATTAGAATGGATGGTCATTAAAAAAGCCAATGTTGATGCAAGACGCCGCACCCCTCTAGAATATGCTTATACTGTATATATATGTTAACGTTACAAAGTTAAGGGTACAGGAGAGGCATCTTCTTTTTCCTTCTTGCATAAAATGGGGAACCAACACTAAATAGATAACTTTTGCATTTTAATTGTTGCACATTTTCCATGCACAATACAAACTCTTCCCCTACATGGATCCCTAACAGAAGGGATATCCTAAGTATTTATTTTGCAAGATGGTTCTAATTTGGTGTGGAATATTATAAATTACTTAATCACTTATTAATAGTATAAAGAATCCAGCTGTGCACGACGTGTGAAGGCGTGAGGTTTGTACCACTTACATTTATGACGGGAGATGATGTGGTGAGCGAGAGACCTTGTAGATCGGCCAACAAAGCAGGAGAGAGAATGGTGGGTTTAGGAGTCACCACAGGAGACGACACCTCAACTGCGAAGGAACATAAAACGCTGGTCATTCCGCCTTCCTTTCAGACAAAGTGAGATACGATTCTATAAATGCTATGATTCTTTATAGGAGATTCAATTCCTGGATCTTAAGCCACTAGCTAACCATTTGGCTGTATGGTTAAAATAGTGTAGACTCTTAACTTGGCATTGATTCAGTACTGTGCGACATTTACCATTCATGAAGCTATCACAGCTAATCAGGCCACTCTCCACAATACAAATCCATAATATACAGGGGATTGTGTGTTGTGTGGCACTTGTTGTATTGATGCTATGTGTTCAGCGGCTATCCATTCCAGCGACGCTTAGAACACAATATTCAGCTTGGTTGAACCTGTGCATTTGGTTGCTGAGAAAATAATTAAAAAGCTATCAGAAGTTCTATGAGCTGGATAGAGCTCTGAAATTGGAATGGGGTAATTATGCCTGTTTGCTTAGCACAAGTACTATAGCCACCTCAAAAGTCAAAGCCACTTTCATTATACTTACAGTCATCTAGATCCAGCAGAGAGATGTCCTTTTTCTTGGTAGTCTCCGTTTTTGAGGCTTTGGGTTCAGGTTTCTGAGAAAACACAAATATACCAGTCAGTTGGTTTATGGCCAATGCTATCTACGTTTTTAAACACATGAAGTGATTAAGAATTTCCTGGACTAGTGAATGGATTCTGGAAGTGGGGTATCCTGGCCTAGGGTGACAGGTCCAGTGGGGGCAGCGGCACCACCGCAAAACTGGGGACTACTGCTGAATGGGAGCTATGACCTCCCCAATGGGTACATTTCCATTAACCAACAAATCCTCCATAGCATGCTGTACCCCCCATGATGACCGTCCTCATGAGGAGGGATATGACATCATATCACGTCACATAGCAGTAACGGCAGCAGCAATTGAAGGGTAATGCTCTGGGTGAGGTCTAGGGGAGCACCATAAGGCAAGTACGCCTCTGGATTCTGGTACAAATCTTGAAAGGTGATCTTCATAGAAATGGTGACCACGAGAATGGACCAGGTGTGTCAATTGGAACTGCTGTGCTGTAGTTATTTATTATAACAATAATGGAAAAGTATGTTATATTTGGGTCAGTACCTTAACATAATACGTTTTTAAATAAATACCAGACCTAGGTAAAATAACACGGGAACGTAAAATAAAATCGCACAGGCACATGGACATGTTTTGCAACGCAGTCAGCACATGGCTAACTGGGCATAGACTGGAACAAGAT
>NC_071087.1:145163497-145285997 GCF_027358695.1 Spea bombifrons
CTGTGTTAAAAACTATTTAAAAAAAAGGAGTGGAACCAAGTTTAGAAAATAGGAGAAAATATTAAATAAGTAAAAGGATAATTTCCCTTTCTTTTCACTGTGCTGGATACACAGCTGCAACCCTTAGAAACACTCTCCAGGTGTCGTTGTAGTAAAGTCAGAAATCCACTAGGGGGCGCTCATGTATCTCAACAAAAAATGAAAACAAAACAAAAAAACAAATGATAGTGTAGATGTAGAGATATATATTCCAGTCAATATATCCTAAATTTTGCACTCACACTCTGTCTGAGTCGATCAAGGCAGTAGCTCAACCATCCGTCTGGTGGGTTACGGATGCGGCATATTTAAAACAAAACACATAAACAAGCCAATAGTGTAATATTGCTTTGAGGTTGTGAACGCAAGAATGAAGTTGCACTTACGCTTAGGTAGAATAATTTGTGCCTGTAGTATCAAGGTGTTCCTCCTTGTGGTTGGGTTCCAATGAAAGAAAGGTTCTTCAAAAATTAAGATACTGCACACCAAAAATCAAATAGTACAATATTTTATTATCTAATGTATTCAGGGTCTTCTCACCATATATAGTTGGAAAAGACCTCAATATAAATAGCAAAAACGGCTGTATAAAAATGTTAAAAACGTTAAAAAACTGCAGTATAAGGCTTTTACAAAAGCCTTTTGGAGATTGGTTTAAAAGATGTATGATTCAAAAAGCTTTTAAAAAAGCTCTTAAAAAATAGTCCAAAGTCCGAGTAAAAGAAAAGGTAGTCCTAGGTTTCAAACTCTACGCGTTTCACCTGGTTTGGCTTCATCAGGAGTGTTCAGAAATGTTTTGCCGGTGTCCTTTTAAAATCCCGCGGCGTCTTCACGTTCCGTCCGTCTGTGCGTCCGACGAATCGGTCCATCTGTGCGTCTGACGGAACGGCGTATCGGCGTCTGACGTATCGGCTTCTAGTGATGAAATGCCCTACTTCCGGGTTTCGATCCGAAGGATTTTTGTTCGGCATAATTCTCTCCAATACAATATAGTCAAATGAACAGAAGAAAGGTGTAAGTATGCAGGATAATCCATGTATATAAATTGGTTAAGGAGGTAATGAATGAATAATATAATGGACTATATGTATATACAAGAAAAGGATAAAAAATGAAAATTGAAGAATCTAAAAAATGAATGAATGAATGGATTTCTAATGAACTGTATGTATATAGAATGATCTAATAATAAATGAAAAAATATATAAGTACAAAATTATATAAATACCTAAAAAAATTCCGTTTTATGACTGTATAGTGGTATGAGTATATGATGTACGTAAAATCTTGTATATGTATATATATGTGAACTGTGTTGTGTATATATGTGTGTGAACAGGAAAAAAAATGTATGAACTGTATTGTATGTATGTAAATATGTTGAATAAAAATGAAAAGATAGAATGGTGTTTTGTAAATGTATATACAGACAAGAACCTATAGAGAACAATGGAGAACTGGTCCAACTTCACCGCCACCACATAGAGGTAAACATGAATATCCCAAAAGCGTCCCCACTTCACTTACCCCCCCAGAGACTGAAGGGAGCACCAACAGAATAAATAGAACGGATAGCTTCAATGAAAATGAACAGTCTTTTTTAGACAGGGAGCCATCCCGAAAGGGTGGCACAAAGAGAAAAGAGTCCCCACCCCGAAGGGAGGCAATAGAATTGAGAAACCGCTACATCCCATTAGATCAAAGCCTCTGGAAAAGAAAGAGATATCTAAGAGAACAAGAGGGCAAAGGGGTAGTGGACAGGGATTTGGAGGAAAGGGGGCAGAACATAAGCAGATATTAACCCCAGAAGATGAGGGTATTATTAACATCTCCAAGACGCAACTTGAACAGAACGAGATTCTTCTCCTAAGAAAAGGCTTCAAATTTGCCCCTGCCAAGGGCCCTAATCCCTTTGACCTCTTCCTGGACACCCAAAAATATTTAAGGAAGCTTACGGTAAAAAGATTTTTCTGTAAAAAAGAGACACCAGATAGGAAACACCAGTACAAACAATCAGGATCAATTCATACATACAAACCTTAGACCAAAATCTAAGTTTTTTCCATACAGCGATAAGAGCGAACATATTGAGGTGTTTACGGATTTAGTTCTAAAAGATATGGAAAATTTAACAAAAAAACAGAAAGTATTTAATCTTAGTAGAGAGGAATAATCAGCGCTCCGCTCTATAAAAGAAAAACATGATATAGTAGTCAAACAGGCAGACAAGGGAGGTGGAATAGTAGTGATGGACAGAACATATTACTTAAAAGAAGCTCATAGAATTCTGGGGGATATGGTCACATATAAGACATAAGATAAAGATCCAACAAAGGATTTTAGTGCAAAACTTTATGGAATACTGGGTAGGGGACTTGATTCGGGCATTCTAAATAAGAAGGAATATGATTACCTTAAGAAAGAATACCCAAAAATACCGGTATTTTACTTTCTCCCAAACATACACAAAAACCTTAGCGAACCTCCAGGTAGAGCAATTATCAGTGGTCTGGATTCATTAACCTGTAATACGTCAGAGTACGTAGATCACTTTTTACAGAAATATGTATCTAAGATCCCGGCATATCTAAAAGATACTACACATTTACTAAATATTTTGAAGGATATAGAATGGGCTCCAGGATGGTTCTGGGCGACGATGGACGTCTCCTCACTATATACGGTCATTGATCATAAACAGGGTATAGAGGCAATAGATGTAACTTTATCCCGGGATCCAAATATGAAGGCGGAACAAAAGTCCTTCATCTTAGAATGTATTGAATACATCCTTAAACATAACTACTTCTGGTTTGAAGAACAGTTCTATTTACAATTATGCGGCACAGCTATGGGCACCAGGTTTGCACCCAGCTACGCAAACCTCTTCGTAGCTGAGTGGGAACATCAATCTATATGGAACAACAATCCCCATGGTGCAGACCTGGTGCTCTGGAGGAGGTATATAGACGATATCCTCATTATCTGGAAAGGAACGGAAGATAACTTACACACCTTCATACAATACATAAACAACAACCAGGTGAACCTTAAGTTCACGTCCAATATTCAGACTACCCACATTGAATTTCTGGACGTTGAGTTATTTATTGAGAACAACAATATTATGTCCAGGAATTATACGAAACCTACTGACAAAAATGGATATATACATTACACCAGCTGTCATCATCCCCAATGGTTGGATAACATCCCCAAAGGACAACTTAAGAGGGTTAAACGTAATTGCTCAAAAAATAAAGATTGGGAAGAAAAAGCAGGCGAAATAACAAAGAAATTTGTAGAAAAACAATACCCAATGGAGAAACTAATAAACAGCTACCAACAAGTAGAAAACATGGATAGACAACAATTACTTACACAGAAAAAGAAATCCTCAGAAACACATAAAGAGAAGGACTTTAGTTTTTCCTTCTTCACTAAATATAACACACAGGCTCATAGAATAAAGGGGATTCTCAATAAACATTGGCACAGTCTACAGAATGATGAAGTTTTGGGAAAAATCTTGCCAATAAAACCTCAGATAATCTTTAAAAAGACGGGTTCTCTAAAAACCATCTTGGCCCCAAGTGTCTTACCCAGACAAAACACCAATCTGAACTCCCAAACATTCTTGGGCACTAGACCTAATGGTTTCCACAAATGTGGCAACTGTAAGATGTGCACTTTTCTGCCAAAAAAAAACTGACCATTTCACATGTAATAACACAGGTCGTATATATACTATCAAACATTTTATCAGTTGTTACACAAAGAATGTGGTATACCTATTGCAATGTAATTGTGGTTTACAGTATGTGGGAAGAACTATCAGACCAATGAAAGAAAGGATCCTTGAGCATTTAGGTAATATCAGGAATAAAAACCAGAAACATTCGGTCCCCAGACACTGTAATACATGTCCCATGTTTTCGGTCCAAACTTTAAAAATAATTGGCATAGAATGGGTATCTAAGAATTGGAGGGGTGGGGACACTATAGAAAATCTATCAAAAAAGGAAACAGAATGGATTTTTAAATTAAAGACATTTAGGAACGGAGGATTAAATATGGAATTGGACATCTTAGCTCATATTTAATAATTATTATTATTTTTTTTATTTTTTTTATTCAGTATTTTCACATACACTCACAAAATACCATTCCGTTTATTTATTATTTTTTCATCTTTATTCAGCATTTTTACATACATACAATACAGTTCATACATTTATTTTCCCTGTTCACACACATTTACACGCAATACAGTTCATTAATTCCTCAGTTCACATATATATACATATAAAAGATTTTATGTACATTATATACCTATACTATTACACAGTCACAATATGGAATTTTCTTTATTTTAGGTATTTATATAATTCTGTGTTTAGAACTTTTTATTTATTGTTTTTATGTTTATTCAGTATCTCCATATACATTTACAAAACACCATTCTATCTTTTCATTTTTATTCAACATATTTGCATACATACAATACAGTTCATACATTTTTTTTCCCTGTTCACACACATATATACACAACACAGTTCACATATATATACATATACAAGATTTTACCTACATCATATACTCATACCACTATACAGTCATAAAACGGAATTTTTTTAGGTATTTATATAATTTTGTACTTATATATTTTTTCATTTATTATTAGATCATTCTATATACATACAGTTCATTAGAAATCCATTCATTCATTCATTTTTTAGATTCTTCAATTTTCATTTTTTATCCTTTTCTTGTATATACATATAGTCCATTATATTATTCATTCATTACCTCCTTAACCAATTTATATACATGGATTATCCTGCATACCTTTCTTCTGTTCATTTGACTATATTGTATTGGAGAGAATTATGCCGAACAAAAATCCTTCGGATCGAAACCCAGAAGTAGGGCATTTCATCACTAGAAGCCGATACGTCAGACGCCGATACGCCGTTCCGTCAGACGCACAGATGGACCGATTCGTCGGACGCACAGACGGACGGAACGTGAAGACGCCGCGGGATTTTAAAAGGACACCGGCAAAACATTTCTGAACACTCCTGATGAAGCCAAACCAGGCGAAACGCGTAGAGTTTGAAACCTAGGACTACCTTTTCTTTTACTTGGACTTTGGACTATTTTTTAAGAGCTTTTTTAAAAGCTTTTTGAATCATACATCTTTTAAACCAATCTCCAAAAGGCTTTTGTAAAAGCCTTATACTGCAGTTTTTTAACGTTTTTAACATTTTTATACAGCCGTTTTTGCTATTTATATTGAGGTCTTTTCCAACTATATATGGTGAGAAGACCCTGAATACATTAGATAATAAAATATTGTACTATTTGATTTTTGGTGTGCAGTATCTTCATTTTTGAAGAACCTTTCTGTCATTGGAACCCAACCACAAAGAGGAACACCTTGATACTACGGGCACAAATTATTCTACCTAATCGTAAGTGCAACTTCATTCTTGCGTTCACAACCTCAAAGCAATATTACACTATTGGCTAGTTTATGCATTTTGTCTTATATATGCCGCATCCGTAACCCACCAGACGGATGGTTGAGCTACTGCCTTGATCGACTCAGACAGAGTGTGAGTGCAAAATTTGGAATATATTGACTGGAATATATATCTCTACATCTACACTATCATTTGTTTTTTTGTTTTGTTTTCATTTTTTGTTGAGATACATGAGCGCCCCCTAGTGGATTTCTGTGTTAAAAACTAAATGGGTGTTAGCGTGTCTTAGTGTGAGGCGAGTCAGGTAGCGACCTGAAGTGCCTGGACCAGGAGGGCAACGACAGCCACACTAGAAAAAACTTGTCAATGTATAGAAGTTGACTGGGCGCAACAGAAGCCACCAGATCTATGTTTATACTGGCATACTAAAAATGTTAAAAAAGACATGGTATGTCTTTTTATTTTTTTGCACCCTGGATCCACTACTCAGACCACCATTACAGAACTTCGCAATGATTATGTATCGGACGCAGTGATGAGAGATTAGTGTTTATATAAGGTGCGGCCGTCCTATGATATAGTTTCAGTACATTTGCCTTAATTGAAACATTTTAACTGTATTTGTCCACCAGGTGGCTCTTTGTGACAAAAAAGTGAGGTACAGAAAAGACGCCTCAAACTACCCAGCGCTCTCTGGGCATGGGTTCAACTCCTGGTATTTTATTATTTATTTATATAGCGCCATTATATTCGCCATTATTATACAATGGGGTTTGGAAAAAACCAAAGAAGATGGATTCTAAGAGACTCAAATTATTGTTATGTTGGCAGTATATATATATATATATATATATTTATATATATATATATACCGGTATATCATGCATATTATGCATATTAACCAATTGGGACATCTAACAGAAGCAGTAAGTGAACGATAACGGAACTGTAGAGCCGCACAAACATCGCAACAAAGTCAATGACATCATCAAACGCACGGGGCTGTAGAAGAAAACGTCAAAAGTGGGCTGCACACGGCCTAAGCAATGCAACTTGTTATTTTATTATGTAAAATGCAATAACACATACAAATATGTGCACCATTTACAAAAATGGAGACAACTTCTATTGATGATAGGGCTCTATTATATTGCAAAATGTGGTGTTTCCAGCATAGCAACCAGTTGAATATTTCAATTAGCAGGTGCAGTGCATTGGATATGGTGAAAAGGAAAAGACCCATTGTAAAACTCTGAATTACTTCTTATAAATAAACCTTAATGTATTTTAATTGGCTTTCCTGATAAAAAAAAAACCTAAACGTAATGGTAACTTGTCCATTGCTTCTTGATGCTTGAAGATTGATACTTGATGATCCTGAAACATTACACCTTGGTATTTGTTTGTTAAAAAGTATAATACCCTGCAAAAAAACATTGTGGGTACCACACTCTCACTTAGGTAACGGATGCTTAACCTGTATACTTTTCACTCAAATTACTAAATTTTTTACTTACTGTTGCTGATCACACAGGTGATCAACAAGCAGGGCTCCATTGCCTCAGTACCTGTGATCAGCCAGCAGGGGCTCATCAGAGTGCTAAGGAGGATCTGGATAGATCCTCTGGGAACCTATTTATTTTCAATCTTGTTCCGTCAGAGTCAGAACTTCAGTTGGACACTCTTCGTTACTCCAGTGTAACCCGCCACTTTCCGTTCGGATCGGTCTGCAGGAAGCTAGTAATGCTGTAGAATGACACTCTGACCTCTCATGTCTCCAAAACCCCACCACATCCTTGGTCATATAGGGCCTGCTTTATACGACCTAATAGTATGTCCTGAAGTTGCAAAGTGGTTAAGATTCCTTTTAACTCATTGGTACGTTTCACTTGAAAGTTATAAGAATTATCTCTTTCATTTACTAGTCCCAGCCATTTGGTAAAACTTTATTTGATACTTTAGTACTTGACTACTACAACAACAAGACTGACAGTGGCTGCCTTGCAATCTAATAAACATTAGGCCCGGACCGGCAAATGCGCCTGTTACTTATCCGATCGCCCGCTCCAGCGGTAGATCAGGTGCAGCAGTGTGCGGCCGCCAGTTGGATTTGCCAGCTTCACGCAAGGTGAGCATAAAAACCACTTAAAATGCCAGGGCTGCCTCTTCATTGCCAGTCCGGCCCTGATAAACATTATGGGAATATTCACCAGTGGAACTGTCTATTGATAAGAGAGTGTTTATTTATCTTATGATGAATACAGAGCAATTTACTGTTAGCCAGCTAAATGGAATAACCACACACCCCTTCTGAAAACAGCCACTTGCATATCAACAATAAGGAAACTCACAAAACAGAAGTTTCATATGCAATTCCGCGAGTTACATTTCACTGTAGTTGGTTCAAACTCATGCTATTCTATTTCTTTTGATGGCCTTTGCTTTTGGTAAACGTACCTCTGACCACATACGTCATTTTTTTCTTGTGCTTACTAACTTCCCCCTTAATATAACTGTACATACACGAGTACTGTTTTAAGATGTGCAGCACATGTTCTGAGAAAACATGGCACATTCATGGAGGTGGAGGCCTCTTAATACACCTTCGGGTGGCATGGCGGTGTTATACCTCTGCATTAATTTCTAATAGTTCTTGCCTTACTAGACTTCAGCCCCCTGACCATAAGGTAAGTATTTTTTCGGTTTGTGCTGCTTTGAACAATGCATGAAAGTACTTTCATGTGTATTGTTTAGAGGGCTCCCTTGAACACTGGAGTGGCCTTTAAGGTCCTCCTGTAATTCTCTAAATCTTTTTCGGCTGCTTTCCAAAGTACTGTTTTAGTACAATTAGGTCCTGTTTGGGGTGTAGGATACAGGGCCGGCCCGACAATGGAGCCGAGTGGGGCACTTTTGAAGGGGTGGGGCACTTTTGAAGGGGTGCGGCACTTTTGAAGGGGCAGCACTTCGCCGCCCCAAGCCCTTTTTTTTTTTTTTTTTTTTTTTTTAAAGCGAAAGAGAGAGAAAGGGGCCCCGAGTGGTCAATAGCCGCTCGGCGCCCCTCTCTCCTCTGAGGTGAGTCTCCCTGTTCGGTCTTGGTGCCGGCTTGTAATGCTGAATGCCGGAAGATTTCAGGACTGCTGAAAGGTAAGTACGGGGGGGGGAGGGTAGATAATATGGGGCGGGCGGCAGGGACGGAGGGAGAGGAAGGGTAGATAAGGGGGGGGCGGCATTTTAAAATTTGCCCCAGGCGGCATTTTTGCCTTGGGCCGGCCCTGGGTCTGATTATAAGACGACCCCGATTATAAGACGAGGGGTATTTTTCAGAGCATTTGCTCTGAAAAAAACCTCGTCTTTTATTCGAGCAAATACAGTATATATTTATAATCTGCTAGATGTTTCTTTTTAAACTCACCCTTCACCAGCCTAATTCCATTATGGTAGATTTGCTATTAGTGGGGGTAAAATTTTAGGTTGCAAATTTTCCTAATTTTGGGGATTCATACGAGGCCGGGCCCTCCACAAAGCGGACAAAAGCAAAGCAAAACGTCCTGAATTTGAAATTTGTGGGCCCTTTCACTTTCTCACACTCTCATTCACTCTCTGCCAACCGCCGACCACTTCCACATCTTCTTGTTCTTCATCTTCTATGTCTTCTCTCATTCACCTTCTTTCTTTTATCTTCTCCCTTCTATCGTCTTTCTTCTATCTTTGTCGGCATCTCCACAGACATAACCCGGGGCATATTTCCGCCAAAATGGTAGCGCTTCCGGTGACATCCTCTCCACCTATTTAGAGAGTGAACTAGAATGAGCATTTCAGAAGGTGAGTGAGACAGAGTAGGAGTGAATGCGGGCACAGAGCAAGTTTTGCATAAAAAATGCCCTCTGATTTTTGTCTGAACTGAATGGGCAGGGAACGTAATTTGTTGCCTGAAAATGAATGGAACAAAAACGTACCAAAAAATTTGGTTGTTCTTGACCCATGTCCATTGAATATCCATGTTTATGTAAATGCAGCAACGCCATGGATACTGCATATGCACAGGTGAAGCTGGCACAGATTAGATAATTTACATCAATTTACATAATTAGAGAATGACCCTAGTATGTGAGGGAACATGTGAGTAAAAATAGTTAAAATATAACCTTTACGCAACACTTAAAAGCTAAAATAAGTTCTTCAAGTATTTGAGTTTTAGTATTTTACACATGTAGTAAATGTAAGGGACATTTTTTATTCACAGCATTTTATCCTGAGGATTATGATGACAAATTACTGATCAGGACTAATAAAATTGTTACTTTAATGAACTAATTACAAATTAGCCTTTGAAACATACCTGCACTACAGGAACATCTATTTCATTATTGCAAATTTGTTTGTCCCCTTGTCAATTTAATCACTATTGCCCCCCAGTGGCTGAATATAATATTACAATTTGTAAAATAAGTCTTTACTTGGTGATACCTTTTATGGGGCAAACAGAACAAGAGAGACGGGCCTGGCCTGGACTGGCCACCGGCCATCAATGTTCCATAATCACCCTATCTGATCCAGCATGTTGCGCGAGCGTAAAAAAGTAAAGTGCAACCGTACATAGCCAGCCAACAGCCTTAAAGTGTCATGGCTAACTTGTTCTGCCCAGTCTGGCCCTAGGAAAAGATGTAGTTGTGTAAAACTTCAGGACATCAAAGGTCTCTTAGCATGCTTAGATTAAGTGATTGGATTGGTTATTCGCTGGTGTTATCAGATGACTACCTATTGAGGACAACAGCTGCATGGGTGTGGGAGAAAAAAGATGGTAAAAGAGATGGAGAGTCTGTACACTACGGATTTGGTATCTGATGTTATGTCAGTATTTAGTAATGATATAGATCTAAAAATAGGATGTGATTTTGGATTTTCCTGCGTTTGGTGATGGGACAATCGTAGCTTGGTAGCATTTTGTCTTGGGAATGGTCCTGGCTCCCAGAACTGGAGGCTTTGTGAAGCACATATATCAACTGGTAGGTTGGTATAGATTTGAGGAGTGTCCCAAATGTCCCTTGTGGCAGAGGCTTTCCATCTTTGAGTCTCAGATCCCTCTGAACCTCCTTCCTCGTCTGACATCCCTTTTTTTCTAGAAGCTCACAATGTTTGCTGTGTATATGAGTATCAGTGTTTCTAGTGTCCTAAAAGTCATGGTAACACGTGTAATAACAGCGGAAATGTGTTTATACATTAAATTGTGATATATATATTTCCCTTGGTAAGTATATTTCAATATAGTAAACATCAGGAAAAAGCATATTTCCCTTCAGCACTACACTATGCTAAATAGCCTACAATGCTCAAAGGAGTAGGCGGTGCCAACCTCATGACAGCATCAAGATGAGGTCATGTATTATTAACCAATGACATTAGCTATTGGTGCAGCACTTTCATGGCAGTAATTATACATCTTACAATGAGTCAGGTACTCCCTATTGCTATAATCTGTGAACAGTCACTAGCAGAGAAGCATATTAATTATTATTATTATTATATTTCTTAGAAGAAAATAAAAACACAAACACATTACAAATGATTTCCTCATTCTGAATTTAAATCGTCTGGTTGCTTGCAAGACCTTGGTCTAATTAAAAATGAAAGTACAAGGTTCATTCCATACATGTATCCCATGCTAACCTCTAATTAATTGATAATTCTTTACATGTATTGATATAGCGCCAGCAGATTCCATAGCGCTTTACAATCAGAGGCGGTAGCATAAATTCACAAAGAATAACAAACTGGTACAAAAGAAGTAGAGGGCTCTCAAGGTGGAAAAATCTAGAAATCTCTTGGCTTGGCCGAACTCATTTAATAAACGGATACTTAATTCCTAAAATTCTCTATTTTTTTAGAACAATCCCTTTGAGAGTTCACACCTCTATCTTGAAATGTATTCAGCAAACCATCGACCATTTTATTTGGCAGCAGAAAAGACCAAGGATAACAAATAACATTTTAACTAAGAAACCAAATAAAGGGGGAATATCCTACCCGAGTATTAACAAACTTCATGATGCTACAATGTTGACCCATTATTTGGCTTGGGATAAAAAATCTAATAATTCCCCAAGATGGTTATATATAGAGGAATCAGACATGGGCCACGAGGAACTATATCTTCTCTTTTGGGCTGACACACTTCGATTGAAAGATATAAAAATCTTGAATCCCATAATATATGACACACTTAAAACATTGCTTAAACTCAAACGAAGTATGGGGATAAAAAGATCTCTTATGCCCTCTACTCCAATCGAGGCTATTCGTTATTTTATTAGAGATATAGATCTGACCAGATGGCAAGGATGCGGTATTTCCTGCATTGGTAACTTGTTAAACCAAGATACCATTGTGCCCTTTCCCCAGATATGCAAATCTTTTTCTCTACCACCATCTGAATTATTCTCTTTTTTGAGGATTAAAAATCTTATTAATCAGGTGGGAATCGATAGGAATCCGGAAGTAGAACATTGGCTAACAACTCACAAAAAAAAGAAACAAATCTCAAGTTCAACTAAACTTTTATTAATTATGCAAAAAGATGAGAAAGATCCACCAATCCTGAAGTGGGAAAGTGAGCTAGGTTTCGAGTTTTCCTTGGATCAATGGCGTCAGGCCTTGGTTCTCATAAGAAAGCACGTTCACTCAATAAATTTAATAGAGATTTATATTAAGATAATTTATAGATGGTACCTGGTTCCAACTAGACTCAATAAAATCAGTAGTACACATTCAAACAGATGTTGGCGGTGTCTCTCCCACATGGGCACATTTGCCCATATCTGGTGGGAGTGCCCGCAACTACAAAACTTGAGATATAACCTCTTGCAACTACTTGGCTCACTTCTCCACTTTCAGGACCAACTAGACCCACAGATGTTTCTTTTCCATTTGGGACTTGAGAAATACCATTTAAATCATAGAATTTTAATTATCCATGTACTTATGGCCGCAAAAATATGCATTGCTAGAAACTGGAGACAGGCAGGCCTATTTGACTGGGGATCAGTTATTAATCAAACTAATCATCAGTACTTAATGGAAAGAGGATACTATATTAAAATCAACAAGCTTTCTAAATTCGATAATATCTGGCTACCCTGGAAACACTTTCGAGACACTGATCCAGAAAATATTTGAAATTCTCTACCTGAGGTTTAATTTTTTACTTCCCTTGCTTTTGTTTTTTTTTTCCTTTTTTTCCCCTGGGCGGACGTTATACTATACTGCACTATGATCTACTTTATGATTAATAGCTAGCTCCTAGATGCTTCTCATTGTCTCCCATGTATGACTGCCTGTTGGATGAATGTTATGGGTGGTGTTGTGATTGGCAACTACTTGCCACAGTTACAGCTTATATTAGATAATATGCTGTAATTTATTCTCTGCTTTTTTTTTTCTTTTATTCGGTTCGGGTAGCAGTCTACTGTTTTCTGTTTATAAAATTCTTAAATAATCATATATCTTACGGTAGAACGGAACATAATAATGAATGGACGCATTGTTCGTTTTGAATAAGTGTTTAATTGCTTATAATTCCATTCAAGAATGTATTTCTTTTTCCTTTTTTCTTTTTTTTTTTTTGACATTGTAATACCCTACCGATGTATTCTAAATCTGAGAACATAAAGTATAAAATATTTAAATAAAATAAAAATAAAAAAAAAAAAAAAAAAGAAGTAGAGGGCTCTGCACTTGGGAGCTTACAATCTAGTCGATTGAGAATTCCATTCATTCCAATGATATGACATAAATGTTATGTTTCCATAATTGAAGTGTACATGAGTCCATACGAGCAGAGCCTCGGTATACAGGAAATTGTTTCCCATTTTATTGATGATTTCCTGTAAATCATCATTAGGTGAAATTATAAAGTGGAGAGCTCTCGAGTGATGATTCATTTACTGGGACTGACACTCGATTTCCTGTAGGCTACAGTTACCATCATGCAAATATTAAAGCACAAGTGCTTTAATAGTATTATGGGAGGTGTTTTTCAGTAACAGCTTGACTAGTCCTTCATACCTCTCACAGTAATGTGCATATAAAAAGTGGGAATTAAGTTGATAAGTTTAATTGTGTAAATAAAATAAATTATTCTCATTCTCATATAAATGTGGCAAAGATTAACAATATTGCACCCTAGTCCTGCTATTAACTTTACTACCACAATGCCCTGGTACGAAAATTGCCCTGGGCCCCCCAACTTTAACTAGTAATATCTCCCACAGTGCTTTGCCCAAACAGCTTGGGACATCTTTGAACCTGGCCAATTAAACGTAGAAAATCAAACCTATATCGCCCTGAGTTCAAGCTAGGGCAAAATGATGGTGTTTTCACTGACGTCCTCTCCTCCAATTTGCACAAGTCTAACATACATACAAAATGCAATAGGCACATGGAGTGCTACTCTTTGTAGCAATGGTTTAAGAACTTCCTCATGAGTACTGAACATTTATCTGGCGTAATCAACGTGCTTTAATTATTCTTCTCTAAAGCAGCAGTTTGTCTGCTCTTACTGTGCTACAGCATGGCAGGGAGGTGCAACCAGTATCCCTGTATGGGGCCTGGGAAAGCAGGGTCGCCAGCCACCCTCATCTGTCACAGTCTGTATACAGAAGTCAACCCTAGCAGCCTGCTACCCGTGTCTGGGCCCACTCAAGCTTTAAAGTTCAGATGGCCTATTAAAATGGATTAGAGCCTAGTGGCCCCTTTCTGGACCTTGGGGCCTGGTGGCCTCTTTCCCAATGTTGGAGCATTGGGGCTCCAATGTGAACATGCGGTTAGACAGTGAGAAGAGGATGGTGGGGATCCTATCTTATGGTTTCTATTGAGCCCCAAGGTTTCTCATAACACCCCTACAACAGAGATTTGATTCTTGTGTTATGTCTATTGATAGGTGAACCTGACCTACTCTGGAATAGAGATACGGATCAACTGGAGTACAAATGTCTAGATCGTCCACCACTCTGCACTAAGGTTTGGGGTGGGAATTATCATGTAAAAGAACTTGGTAAGAAAGCAAGAATAAACTGAAACAGCTAGCCCCTCTGGGAATAAATGATGGTTTTGAGCGGATTATTTTGGTTTAACCAGAATTTGTCCCATAATCTAGTCATTCCCCCTATATTCATATTTATCTCTTTATGACAGTTATCTGCTTTTTTTCCCTTTCCCCCACCATATAAAGATATTACACTATCCTACTGATTCATTTTTTTCCCTTTATACTACTGTAAGGTCCCTGAATATGATGAATATGTAAGCATGTAGAAGATAACTTTTAAAACGGTATTTAATGTTCTGAAGAGTGTAGACAATGACACCAGTTTTCCTTGTAAAAGATTTTCCATTTTTCCAAAACAAGTTTGTTTCATACACTGGTGAATTGTTTTGCGAAACTGATAGAAACTAAAAAGACTTGGTGAAAAGCTCCAAATACACCAAATAGAAATTTACAATTTCAAATCAAATGTGTAACTAATTACTTATATACGTGACTTTCTCCTTTTTTCATTTAAGGGGAACTACTACACAGCATATAATATCTCATATGCGTTATCAACCATTAGCTAAACTACCGTGACATTCGGGAACGAGCACAGAGTGTAAGCAAAAGCTCTGGACTGGCATCCGTAATCTTATTACCCCACGCGCATAAGCCATATGGACAATACCTAAGAATATCCAATCACTGTAAAGAGAATTAACAATAAGAAATGTATATAAACCTTCCCCTTTTTCTTAAATTCATCTTAAGATCCACAAAAAGTAAGTGGAATGCGTTGATTATAAATAGGTACACATATATATATATATATATATATATATATATATATATATATATATATATATATATATATATATATATATATATGAATAAAAACACAGACATACTCCTAACTAAACAATCACTTTTCATTCACTTTTATTTTATTTATTAGTATTATAACATGTTCATTAATTATATATAAAATTATCAATTCTTTATCTGACTATAATTATATAAAATATACAAAAACACAAAATAAAGAAATAAAAATCAAAAGTTATAAACACTACACTGACTTGGCATCATATCTGATTACTTTCTTACTTCTTCTCTTTTTCTTTTGTGTCTTACTTTTATGGATAGGGATTCACCTATATGTTCTTCACATACCCCCGATGAAGCTGCTAGGCGAAGCGCGTTAGGTAATCTTCAATCAGCATATACACACCTAAGTTGAAGAATTTCTGTGGATACCAACTTTTTTAAATATAGCTGTACTTTTTATCTATTGTATCATTTAGATTTTAAATAAACTGTAACTTTTTACCTAAACTGGATAAAAGCTCTACCTATCTTTAGTGCTAACATCTACCACCACATCTTCTATTGTATTTTCTCTTTAGGAGCCTTTGGGAACTGCTCCAATAAGGTGTTCTAGCAGCCTATATATATATATATATATATATATATATCAAAAAACGATTTATGTATTTTTTTTTGCTTCCTTTCTTGTATTTGCTATACTGGCGCAAGTCTATACACATTTCCATTTGGGATAAAAAAGCAGAGTGGGAAGTCGTGAGAAACAACCTGGAAGGGAAACATTTTGAAGGCAACAGATAGGAAAAATGCCAAAGGAAAGAAAATCAATCTGGGACAGATAAGGTAAAAAGGCCAAATAGGGGTTTAGAAGAACTGGATGAGTTCTGGGACAGATCTGCAAATACATTCTGAGAGAAAAAGCAGAAAAGGCATACATAGGAAAGAGGGAGGTCTGGGGAGAAGAAGGTAGGTGGAATAAAAAAAAAGGAAAGAATTACAGATGGGGGTCTAAGACAAAAAGCCAGTGGAGTGGGACAGAAATATTAGTGCAACAGGGCTTTTCACTTGTTCTGCCACTGGAATTCTGTTTTAAGTGCTTTAGTGGTATGTATACCAGCTATCCATTACCGTAACCTCAGCTGTAAGAAGACACAGCAGAATAAACAAGAACTTTAAAATTATAAAATGCACCGTATGAAATTCGATCCCATAAAAGATGATGATTATAACCATGGTCAATCACTCCACTAACGCGGCCCATCCGGAGGGATTAATTTGTGGTTATACATAATTACCCACCTCCCACCATGCTTTTTTAGATGTGGTTATATCCATGGTTAGGGGCAGGGAGGGCTTCACAAAGTCTTCTTCTGGTATTTTGTGGCCTATTGGTAATTTTTTTTATACCACTGAATATATGTACTGTATATACTTATTTTTGTGACTCTTATGGCTTTAGAACACTATAATACACTCTTACCCACCAAACATTTTGAGCTTCTAGAGAAGAGGCACAACAGGGGAAGAAAGAGGTACAGATGGCTTTAAGTCCCAATACGGCACTGTCCTTCCAGAGGTATAATGCATAGTTAATGTGGTGATATTTCATTTATCAATTTTTCAACCACCTACGGTATAACTCATTATTTGGTGAATAAATCCTAAAAACTAAACCCAAAACAAAAGTGAAAGGGTTGAGACAGGACAAGGCTAAAAAGCTAAGCCAGCAAAATAAAGAGGTTAATGTATAACTGAAAAAAACCCAAATACTCTCTTTCTACAGAGTTTAATTTGAAAAAAATAAACAATGTCAATATTTGTAGTCAACATTTAGAGAAGTGCCCAGTAAAATGAACAGTTATGTTGCTACATATATTTTTAAAGGCAGGCTTCCCAGCTGGCACCCAAGGCAAATGTCTGTTGTACCACTAGCTGACAGGGCTCCCAATCTGCTGCTTCTGATTGGCTGCTTCAAAAAGCCAATCAGAGGCTACAGATTTCGAACCAAGGAGGATGAGGGCAGCTCCTGCGGCAGGGCTGCAACTTCCATGTCAGGTGAGTGCTTTATTTTGTTGTTTTATTTTATTTTGAAAATATTCATATTAAAGGGGGTGTCAGGGGCATAGACTACCGCTTTAAAGATGGGTCTCTAATAATTGTTTTAACTTATCTCTCTTAAAAATGTATATTCTCCCCCTGCTGTTATCCGTAAGATCAAAGAGGATCAGTTTCTCATAGGAATGCTGTCTAGGTCACAGAGGTTATAGAAGCATCATTTAGAAAAAAATATGATTATACTTTTCATAGTAGAAAAAAATGAATATAAGATAAAAGATTAGATTATAATACACAACAATCACATACATATTTTAAATATTATTGATCTCAGAAAAATGAGATAGCTGCTCTATTGTACAAATTGCTTAATTAATATATATTTAGGTTTTCAAGGTAATAATTTCACTGCGTGTCCATATGGTATATTAGCAAGTGGACTCCCAGAGGGTTTGAATCCTCAAAGCGAAGCAATGACATTTCGAAGAATGACACTCATCATAAATAATGAGTGAAATGTTTCACATATGGCACTCCAAGAAATAAAAAGCTTGTAATGTGAGACCGGTTAACAGGAAGCAGTTAGAATGAAGAAAGGGCTATTCATGATATGTAAAACCTTGTTAAAATGCTGGTGAAGCAAAGTCTCTTTGTCGTGCCAGTGACCCATTGTTCTGAAGTAGCGCCATCTTTCCTTATATTAGGTACTAATGCATTCTTTAATCACTGAATTTTAAGCTGAGAAAGGTTATTTTTTCCCCAAAACACAAGATTTATAAAACAGTATGCCTAGTATATTATTAAAATATGGCTGTTCAGTATTTCAGTATTTGTGGATATGGTTTTAAGTCAGGAGACAAGGTTCCTGCAATTTCAGTGTACTCTGACACTTCATATTACATGTAATGATTTTTTTTCTCAACTACATGCACTAAAGAGAGTACCCTAGAAATAGTCTATTACCAGACCTTACATATAGTTCTTGAGTGGGCTGCACACATTACTGAGGAACTGGATAGCCTGCTCCCAATGATGTGCCTTAGTGCAATGAAAGAATTATAAGACATTTTCTAAATTAATAATAATAATAAAGCAGTAAGATAAGTAGGCACCATATTTCAACAAATTAATAATTTCTCTTAATGGATCATATGCAGGGGTGTGTGTTTCCAAGGGATAGGGCTGAAAGGACTGAAAATAGTTATTAGAAGGTATTCATTAAGAATGACCAGAGTCCCTCACTAGCTCATACCTTCTCTGAAAAGAAACTTGGAAAGTACTTTAACAATAATTGCCAGGACATAGATTGTATAAAGCAGAAAAAAAGGAACGCTATAAACATGTAATGAGGTCAGCGCTGCATATGGAAAAATATACACTGCAATGTTTTCTGCAAATAACCCACAAACTTTATGAATGAGTTGACCCAGATGCTCTTCATACTCTAATTAACTCTAATAGGACTGTTACTGTTTCTGTGCTCCCTGTTGTACGTGTTTTGCACTGTGCCAGCCCATCTAAATATGTAATATTGTTTGGGGGTATGGTGCCTAGCCGTAGGCTCTTTCCCAATTGGTTGGGACCTTCTCCTGACTACGTATCTATTGGTTGTTTTAGTTTAAATATCTCCGAGACCTCCCTAATCTAGCACCCCTTTTCTGACCTGCATGATTGGTCGTCGTGCCCCAGGTACCAGACGTCCATTGGCAATTCCATTCACTTTCTGTATTTGTTCCACCCAATATCATTGTTCTTACCGCCTGTAAAAAAACTGGTTTTACTCTATAAACTGTGTTCTGGTTCTGCATCCTGACTTGGATTTTGTGTCCTTTAAGTCTTGCACCAGTAATGGGGAAATCAATGCTAACGTATTAGATTGTTGAGCATCTAAAGTCACATGGGTTTCACATGGGTTTCAAGATCAAAAACAACATGGGTTTACTTCAGGAAGATCATGCCAAACTAATCTTATTGAGTTTTTGATTGGGTGACTCAAATAATTGATCAAGGTGGTCCAGTAGACATTGCGTATCTGGATTTCAGTAAGGCTTTTGAAGATTTATCAATAAACTGCAATCTCCTAATCCTAATATTGTTGAATGGATTAGGCAGTGGCTGAGTGACAGACAACAGAGGGTTGTAGTCAATGGAGTATATATTCAGACCAAGTTCTTGTTACCAGTGAGGTACCTCATGGATCTGTACTTGGATCCATTCTCTTTAATATTTTTATTAGGGATACTGCAAATGACACAAAGTTTGCAAATTCCATGTTTAACGTCAGAGCAGTTGGGTCCACAGTATGTACTGGTGCAAGTAAACCTGCTATCACTTGATCTGGATCCTGCATACTAAAGAAGATACAAACAACAGGCACAGGTTGATGCTACTTTTGTTTAATTGCTTTCAAATTCAGGGTTATGTAGGTATACTAAGTTATAAAAATAGCTGAGCAGACAAATGCACCCAAGATCTTTGAAATGAGGCATTTAATGTCCTCACTGTTGGACTTTGAAAACTGTTATAAAGCAAAAATATTCACATTTATTACCTTGTTAGTGTAATATAAACAAGGTGTACTTATAAACACTTGCAGCTTTCCCACTGTTAATTGAAAATGTACTCATAAACTTTGCAGAGCAAATTCCACCCGTAATCATCCCGAACAGAAAGAATTCCATCACTCTGAATCAAATCACATAGATTAGCCGATCTAGTCTATAGATCTCCAGGCTCGTTCCAATTCAAAGGGAATTCCAAAATTTTAAGAACCCCTCTGAAGGAGAAGATTTTAACCAGAACTCCATTAAACTCAATAGGACTGGAAGACTTGACAAGGAAGTCAACCACCGACTCAACCAACACACTTGCATGATGAGTCAGTTGATAGACTATATTTACAGCCTCTCCCAGCCACACTTAGGATCAAATGAGGCAGTGAGACACATTTTCTGTGAAGATGCATATTGACGAAAATAAGGTTGTCTTTTGGTTCTTTATATGACAATACATGATACGTGAACACATCAGCCATGTTTTCCAAGACTTATATAATTTTTACATATTGCTGACCAGCCCAGATAAAATGCCACCCTACAGTATGGGGGATGTATAACTGACTAATTGGTTGCCTTCCATAAGTTTATACATCCCACATACTACAGGGTAGCACTCTATCTGGGGTGGTCAGCAATGTATACATGTCCTGGAAAACATGGCTGATGTGGTCACCCTTCCAAGCTTCAGAAGGCTTCCAAGTCAGAAGAAAAAGCTTTACAAATGATCTTCTGTAGGCAAGTCCTCGTGTTAAAGAGAGAAGTATGCGTGAAGTATTAAGTATGTATTACTTACATTATTGGACAGGCGGTGGAAGTTCTTTAACATGTTAAAAATATGACCCTGCACTATGCTATAAAAGTGTATTGTCGTGAAGTATGATAGTATTTTCTGTAGTATGTTTTTTGACCCATCAAGTCAAAGACCTGTACAATTGCTGCAACAATTAATTAATCCCGGGTCCTGGGGCTGTTATTATATAAGATGTAAAAGTCGCAAGAGAAAAATATAGGGAGCTATTATTTTGCAACTGGTTCTACAAGATTCCAGACCGTGAATAGCTCTTCATCAGTTATTGTATGTGCAACAGTTCAGTGAAACATCTCGTTCAATGACACTTACACTTCAAAACACAGGCATGTTTGCTTAAACAGATACATGCCCTCAGTATGTGACACAGATCAACTGCAGATGTAAGCATTATCTTACAAAGTGAAGATTTCGGTGTATGGGAAACATATCTCATACCAAAACTAATTTATGCATATTTAGTTAACAGGTTGTTTGCGGTTTTGGTTTTCCTGAGTAATGTTCAATTGTGGCTATTAGTTTAAGTTTCAAAATACATTTCCTTCCTGATTACTTCCACCCGGCTCATTTAACCTTTTTTCTTTGCTAAATGTTTTTGTAGCAAGCGGTCACTTAACAACCATTGACTAGTAGAGTTCAGAATTATATGCGTTAAGCTACGGTCCCTCCTCTGTGCCTAAAATGTGCCCTACATCACTGGTAGCTGTCACCATACTGTGGAGTACAAGAAAGAACAACAACACTGTAGACAACAGTAGAGCAGTTCTTCAGCAGATGACCCAAAAGAAGAGCTACAGGTAGAATGGTTCTGGACCACATCTTCAAAACTACCTCAATGTTTCTGAACATATTACGATGAGCACAGGCATATCTGAGCAAATTTGCTAATGATGATACATAAGGTAATATGCCGGAAGAAGAGACCTAATTAGTCTAATTGCAGTCTATGATATTTAAGTTAGCCAATAGAGCTGTCATCCTTGCTATTTTTTTTCCTTTCTGTGGCAAAAAGTGCCCTGGTACTAGGAATCATCTTTCAACTGTTTTTTTAGTTATAAAAGGGTTACTATTTAGCAGAGGAGGTAAAACAGCTCCTTTAATAAGTATAAAGAGAGAGGTCCTGAGGTAAAATTGTGCGGCTGTTGACCTGAACTCCTATGGCTACTGAGTTTAGGACTTTAGTTATGTGAAGATTACACTCAGTGGGAATTGGTCAAATAGTCTCTCCCCTCCTCTCCCAGCCTCCAAATAGATAGTAAGCTCACGAGACCAGGGCCCTTTTCTCCTCCTGTTTATTAATTGTATTACCAATTACGATAAACACGCTCCGGATTCTGCTGTATAAATGTAGTTCCTTTAAAGACAAATGATTTCATGGATGAAAGCATTCCAAATCACTATGATAAATAATATAAGTACAAACACTTAAGCAACTTTTTCAGGACAGTGTAACTTAAAATAGAATATAATAATAACAGTTTTCAGACACCCGGTAGGGAACAGGAGTGTCAGGCAGCTTTAAAAACAAATGATTCACACAGGAAGTCTTACAAACACTTGGCTTCACCACAGTAGGGCGTGAGTGTGACCTGTCTGCAAAACTTACTTTGTGAGTATGACCTGTCTCTAAAACATGTTTTTCAGAGTCTTGGCATATCTTTTGTGCCCAATTATCTTGAAACGCCATTTGACTGTTCATGTATAACACCAAGTATATCATCATATAATAGTAAACAAATCTGGTTAACATTATGACATCATAAACACCAGCATAAATCCTCAAAATGTTTTTTGAGATCAGTATCCCTTGAAGATAAAAATCCAATCATTTCCCCATGAGCAGGCGTCCTGGAGAAGACATATTAAAGCTATGTTAAGGCATATGAACTATATCTGGTGAATTGGATGGATTCCTCCCTTGAAGGCATCTAGATTTCCTTTAAAAGTACATATATGTAGCAAAATGGAGATGACAATCAATTTTGGACGAACAGTTGCACCAAAAAGTACACTCTGACGGTTCTGCACATGGTTGCAATTACCAGATTCTCAGGCGACATTATTTGTGTTCAAGTAAGAAAAGAAACTTTAAAAACATGTTTCCGGCATAAACTCCAGAGAATGCTGCTTAGCTATAGATGTGGCACCTAGAAATTGTGCATGGATCTGGAACAGAAACTCAAAAAACTACTAAGTCGCAGTAAGCAGCTCAGCTAGAAGCTGTGTTGCCGGTAAGACCTGCTGCTTGAGCTCATCAAACTGAGATGATAATACTTTTTACGACTGAACTCTTTGTCTCTGAGCCTTTCCTAATAAGCGAAGAGCAACAAGAAATACTGTAAAATTTAAGGAGTTCTGAAAAGGAGGGGGTGTTTTAGACATGTGCAAATGGGCCAAAAACTGTTTGGACATAATTTCTGCTTCTTAAGGCCCATTCAGTTTTTAGCAATAAATTACGTTCCCTGCCCATTTGGTTCAGATGAAACCAGAAGCATAAAGTAGGGAACGTAAGAGAGTGAACAAGAATGAGAGAGTGTGAGTGAATGCGGGCCCGTATTTTCTGGACAAAAAGTTTGAGCTTTTTGCTTTGTTTTCATCCAATTCATGGGGGTCTGGCCTCGTTTTTTGGCTTTGTGTGAATCATCAAATTTACAAGAATTCAGTAAAGTTGCATACAAATCCAAATCCAGAAGTCTAGTGTGTATTATACCTGAAAAGAAACAAAATCTACCTTTAAACCATGATTGCAATGCCTCACCCCTCACACTTTGCCTGTGTCTGAGAGTTGGGAAATGACGTTATATTCCGGTTCTTATGCTAAGTCAGCATTCTGGGACCAAGGAAACGCTAATAGAGAGGGCTTTGCCAGCTGCCCTTTTCACCAGCTGACCGATAGCGGTAAGAATGGCCATCTGCATGTGTATATGGAAGTGTGAGTATATGTAAATGTGTGTATGGAAGTGTGAGTATATGTAAATGTGTGTAAGTATGAGTATATGTAAATGTGTGTGTAAGTGTGAGCGTATATAAATGTGTGTATGTAGAGTTATACAATATACCCAATATTTTAAGATCAAAGACAATGACAGAACACCAGTGGAAATATTCAATAAATTGTAAAGTCCAAATAACTGCTACTTACACAACATACTGCTAGTCTACGCAGACGGGGTTGTTCTGTGTATAATTAGTGTGGGGATTTACTATATAGCAAGGAATATTTCACAAACGCTCAGAGCCAGAACTGTATTCATTAAACACAGCAGGCCTGGAACAAAAATGCAGGACCTGCCTCCCTTGCAGTCGGGGAAGAGACAGAATTTGAATGTTGGAAGAAGGCCTGGAACAACAATGGCACAGCATTGGACATGATCCCAGACTAAGCGCAGCTAACCTGTGGATTCAAAGGGCTCCATTCTAATGGAAGGCAAAGCAGATGTTTTTATGACTTTGTCCTACAAAAGTATCTGAGGAGGAAGGCAACTGCAGTAAGAAACTTAAAAGACAGTTGTTCATAAAATATTAGGAGGCTTTGCTTAGAATAACAGGTTAAGTTGGTGTTTCATATAACATTATAACACTTTCACAATTTAACATGAAATGTAAATGTACATATGTCCTCTACATAAATATGCAATTAGAAAGTGAGAAACCTTGAAAAGGATGATCCATGTCTTTATGGACCTTTCTTTGTGCACCACTATATAGACAAAAGTATTGGGACACACCTCTTTCTGAAATCAGTGTTTGGTCCCCTAATTTCCAGTGAAGGACATTTTGGACAATGCTATGCTTCCAACTTTATGGGAACAGTTTGGGGAAGGCACTTTTCTATTCCAGCATGACTGTGCCCCAGCGCACGAAGCAAGTTCCATAAAGACATGTGTGGCCAGTCAAGTGGAAGAACTTGACTGGCCACACACAGCCCTGACCTCAACCCCATCAAACACCTTTGGGATGAACTGGAACAGAGATTGCAAGCCGGGCCTTCTAGTCCAACATCAGTGCCTGACCTCACAAACGCTCTACTGGATGGATGGGCAAAAATTCCCACAGAAACCCTCCAAAATCTTGTGGAAAGCCTTCCCAGAAGAGTGGACGATCTTATAGCTGCAAAGGGGGGAACTACATACTACATACTCTCTGTTGGTGTAATGGTCAGGTGTCCCCATACTTTTGTCCATATGTGCATAATTGCTTTATAAATAAACAGTTGATAAAACATGTCCTTAACTGTGTGATATGTTAACTAAATGGTGGGTAGCAGTTGAACTGAGATTAAACATTATATCTTTAGCGAGGACCGGAGAGTTCATCCTACAAGAAAAGCCACATTAGCCATGCATAATGCAAAGGTAATTTGGTGTTTGGTTCATTTAGTGATTAACTGGTTTTGTTGTTTAGTAAATAAATCCATGTTTTATTTAAAACGAAAGTCTATCACAAGTAGCAATAATCCTTTACAAAATCTAAAAATAAGCATCTCAGTCTTAATGCTATTAGCATGATGAAGAATGTCTGGCAGATTGGTGATAATAAGGCTGAGTGTGACCTTAATGTATTACGTTATTAAATGGACATGTGTCTTTAGAAAATGACATACGCCAAATCCGTCATTTTATTAAGAGCTCCAGTGCTAATCCCAGCATTTCCCTTTAACATTAGAAACCATCTTAATTTAGTATTAATGAATTGTTAATTAATTTAATATTAAACTCGTACATTTTCGTTTTCCTACCATTTCAGTTGGACTAAATTCTTAGGACTTTTTCCATAAGGAAACTAAATGTATTGTCACTAACGCTCCCTGCTTTCTCGGCTGATTGCTTCTGTGTCCCCGTCTCCTTTTCTGCAGCTCTGCTTCTTCTCTTGTTCTTCTGTCTTCTTTCACAATCTGCTTCTCCGTGGTATCAGCTCTGTTAACCAGGCCTACCAAAGTGCCTTCGCAAAAGGGTGGAGCCTCTGTGCATACCTTCTTCCCGATTGGAGGAACAGGGAGAGGCTGTCCCATCATGACCCTGCCCTTTTGCAGAAGCACTCCGAGAGGCCAGAACAATGCCTGAGGATTCAATGGGAAAGAGAGGTGCAGAAACGCAAATGGGACTTCATTGACAATGCCATAAAGAAGCAGCTCAGTGTGGTGTTTGAGCAGGGAATGTCGCATGACCGAAATATCACACGACTGACGATGCAGCCTATAAACATAAAATACATTTTTGGAATGAAATGAGAGAAGACCATGTTTTTGTCAACGCTGACTTGCGCTACAGTATAGAGAGCTGTATTTAATGCTTAAGAAAGAAGTCATTTTTTCCCATGGGACTTCCCCTCAGATGACCAAACACGGCTCCCCCATCAATCTACCTTAAGAGACAGGTGGGGCTGCAGGACACTGAGAGACATCTGGTGTGTCACCTGTGTGCGTATCCTGTTACCAAAGAGAGAGAGAGGAAAACAAAAGCGAGAATTCCCACCTTATACTGGTCTTTTCATCCCCAACAGACGGTAACCTGCTAGTTAAAACCTTCTTTTATTAGGAAAGAAGAAATGACACGTTATCATTATTCTGACCAAGCTGACTGGGAAACCCTTCAGCAGCAGCAAAGAATAAAGACGCATTGTCATTAAATTGTAGGTGTTGAAGTAACTGCAAATCACACACAACCCTGTGCTCCCCTCCAGAGCCCAAGCGCTTCCCATTAATAACTCTATAATCATGAAAAAGTTTCCTTCAATTCTATATTGGGCTGTGAATGCTAGTCATATGACAGACATTGATATGTTGTTGCCATAGAAACTGAAAAGGCTTCAAACGTTTGTAATGTTTTTATGCGGTTTTCATAATTTACAATCAGGGGATTCAATTTCCCATTCAGTGCCGGGTTGGCCATCCCAATACTGGTTGTGGCAACCCTAGACAGCATGGACAGCAGGCAAGGGTTAATGGTGTCCAGACACGGCTGCAGCTTCACAGTCCTCGCAGTTGCTTCACAAACAAGGAAAGTATTGTCCAAAATACGGTGGCCTGTAAGGTGCGCGCACTCCAGTTGCGCGTGCGCGCGTACTCGACACGTGCGCATGTTTACGTTTCTCTCTCAAGCTCCAGGCAGTGACGTCACCGCCGCCTGACAGCGTTGCTGTCTTTGCCTCTATTCTCATAGTGAATAAGGGGGCGCCCGGCGCTAAAACTGCGTCAGGCGAGGAGAGTCCAGACTTGGAAGTGGCGAGGCGGCAAAGCATCGCCGCCATGTCGCCGAAAAGCAGACCTGTGACGGCCAAGGGGGAGGAGGGAAGGTGCCCGGTGACTATCAACAAAGCGCGTCACGTGACATCAGAGCGAGGCCGTTGATGACAATAACAACAATAGGGGCAATCGTGAGAGATCCGGCCAGAGCAGCGGAACGCCGAGCCCACGTCAGGGCCCAGGGATCCCTCCGCCGCGAGCACACACCACAGGCCACGGAGGCCGATGCTGCGTTCGCTTCAAGAGAAGCGGTGAGAGGTCCTTCGAGCACCCGGAGCGCTGACAGGAACCCGGAGTCATGTCTTATACCCTGGAGGACACGCTGGAGTCGGACTGGGTGGCCGTGAGGCCTAATGTGTTCGAGGAGAAGGGGAGGCAGAAGTTCGTGTTTATCGTGGCGTGGAATGAGGTGGAGGGTAAGTTTGCCATCACCTGCCACAACCGGACAGCCCAGCGCCAGCGGACCGGGGACAGAGGAGCATCCCAGAGCCCGGCCAGGCACCCCCGGGGCAGCCCGGACTCCAGCCCAAGTAAGCGGGACAAACCGCAGGCTGCTAGCCCGGCTAAAGCCCCTGGCGAGCCGTCCCGGGAGGAGCAGCAGCAGGAGGAGGACTGTAGCTGGGCCGGCCTCTTCTCTTTCCAGGACCTGCGGGCCGTGCACCAGCAGCTGTGCTCCGTAAACTGCGAACTGGAGCCCTGCCTGCCGGCTTTCCCCGAGGAGCCCTCCGGTATGTGGTCTGTGCTGTTCGGGGCCCCGGAGATGGGTGAGGAGGAGGTGGAGGAGCTGTGCTGCCACCTCCAGCGCTACCTCGGCCATGCCCTGGACACCTGCGGCTGGAAAATCCTCTCACAGGTCCTCTTCGCCGAGAGCGACGACCCCGAGGAGTATTACGAGAGCCTGAGCGAGCTGCGGCACAAGGGCTACGAGGAAGTGCTGCAGAGGGCCCGGAGGAGGCTGCAGGAGGTGAGTAGCCACAGATTGGGGGGCTCGTTTTAATGTAAAAAAAAAACAAAAAACAAAACCCAAAACGTGAAGTTTGGAGACCTCAGATGTCTCTCCATCAGTTCCTTGGGGTCTATTCACTAAATGGAGAGGTGACAGGTTTTTCCAGCCCCTTGACATCACTATACATGCTGCAGATCCAACCAAGAGAGCTTCTGCTTGGCCTGAGTAATGTGACACTTATTCTAAGTCTCATTGTCTTTAACTATACATTGTGCAGGGCCAACCCGGCCCTTCTTCCTGGAGAAACTTCATCATGAACAGTGAAGTGAGGGAGTTCAAGCCTTACTTCTCACTTTAGTGAAAATAACCCGTTGTTGGCCGTTACAGAACTCGTTTTGGGATTATTTATTGTCAAGAAGAGGACAAAATCTAAAACTAGAAGGTCAAAGGCTTAGATGTGATAAACTTTATTCAGAGGGTGGTATCGAACTGGAAGAGCCTCCCAGCAGAGGTTGCAAATAACACAGTGGGAGAATGTAAACAGGAATGGGAAAAGCATATTGTTATCCTGAATACATGATCAAGGGCTGATTAAGGTAGGGCAGGTCATACATTGATGCCATCATGATCCCCTGGCATGGCTGCTAAGTTTAAAAGCTCACACTTGTTACGTGTGAGATGCTATGTTATCCATGTTCCTGGCAGCCGTAGAGGCGCCCTTCTGTATGGCTAAAGTACAGTCTCTCCTGTGTATTGTATGTTATGCCCCTGCCCATGCCTTTTACCCAATGATGATGAAAATGCAGCTCTGTGATTGGACAGAATGTGCACCAATGGGAAATCTCATATTCTGGAGTGATTTCTGAGCCCGTCATGTGAACTGCAGCGAACAAGTTCTCAGCGATATTATTACACTTTAGTGAATGTTTGGGGTTATGCACAAAGAACTATTTTTGTTGTCACCATAGCAACCACTGGAGTGTTCGAGCTTATTGTTCATTGGCTCTTAGCACCTGTTGTAAACGCTTTAAGGATGCTTATATTTCAATTGAAAGTTGTACCCGTGTTCTTACGTATAATAAATATATCAGGAATGAGCTTTCTTTAACGTGTCAGAAAACAGGACTTTTTAATAAGCATATTGGCAGCCAGCTTTAGTGTTGAAGGACTGTGATCCTAAAGAATCTGATTAGAATTTAACAATACTAAAGTCGCATCCCGTGTACTCGGACTGTTTTGCCCGCTGAAGCCTCTGGGCCACCCGTTCTGCTCCTGGAGTTGCTGGTTCACATGGTCCTGTTTTGGGTGTTTATTAGGTCAGGGTCTGATGATCAGCGAATGTGTGAATCAGATGTTTAGATATCTATACTAGTAAACATCCTTGACTTAACATACACTACTGTTCAGATGTTTGGGGTGACTTCGAAATTTCCTTGTTTTTGATGGAAAAGCAAATTTTGTCCATTGAAATAACCAGAAGTGGATCAGAAACACAGCAGACGATGCTAAAATTATAAATTACTATTGTAGCTGGAAACGGCTGATTTTTAATGGAATATCATCATAGGTACACAGGGAACCTTTATCACTCCCATGTTCCAATGGCCCTTAATCACTCCCATCACTCCTTTGTTCCAACGGCCCTTAATCACTCCCATCACTCCTGTGTTCCAACAGCACGTGGTGTTGGCTAATCCAAGTTTAAGGCTAATTGATCTTAGAAAAGCTTTTTTTTTTTTTTTTTGTAATGGCTCAATATGTCATTGTTTTCCTTGAAAACAGCGAAGTGACCCCAAACGTTTGAACGCTGGTGTGTAGTAATTGACACTTCTATGGCTAGGATTGTGTTGCCATGTTTGCTGCAGAAAGCAGTTCTCCGTTATTGTGTAGCCTTTAAATGCCGCCGCTTCCCTGTATTATCGTGATACATTGTATAAAGCCTGTATTTCAGATCGGTAGCGTACCACATATTCTATGCTGGAACCTGATACGAGGTACACGTTGGGATCGCCTATATACCGACCTCCGGCCGTAAACACGTAGCACGTGATCTTCTGTAACCCTCTATTCTTTTATGTACGATGCGCTATGTAATAGTACTGAGCGTATATAATCCTCCCATAACTAACGGGGCTGTTGTCGTCCTCCCGGATGTTGATATAGGTTTTTATTCTTTTTATTTCGGGATGGCCGTGTTTGGGGGTATCCCGGACGCCGTGGCTTTGGCTGTCCCCTTATGGCTTCAGGCTGGTGTTTATACGCAGTGAAGTTTGGAGTTATGTCATAGCAGCGGGTTATTTCTCTGGAGCCGTTAAAGTGTTTGGACGTTGTCCATGATTTCCCTGCCGCTTGACACGGAGCTGTGAGTGATTACTGAACTCCGTGCACTCGCGGGGCCTGTTAATGTCTTCTGTCCCAAGCTTGGCACGGACGCCACTTAATATTCAATACGACCTCTTTGTGCTCTTTGCTGGTGTAAAAAGATCTTTGTGCGGCCGTAGAATATTTAGCTGTTTGTTCCAAACTGTTCTTGCATTCAGTAATGTCCTCGCGGCGTGTGAACGCGCTCTTGGTACAAAGTCTAATAACCGTCTGTACGGCTCGGGATGGAAATAGCAAGAAGTCAGGAGCACGTTCCGCCTATTATCCTCAACACGTATGTGCTATCGTTTCATGTCATGTACCTGAACATTATGTCGTTGGTGTTCTTTGGAGCGTCCTTTAAGACGGTTGCAGTTAGTTGGACAGAGGCAGCATGCGCAAAGTAAGGAGAAAGGTGATAAAAAACAGTAAAACAGACAAGCAAAACGTGTCAGGGGCTCAACCCCAGCGTTTCCGTTTGTTATCAGATCCTTGTGGCTCCCTCGTAGCAGCGGGCAGGTTAGATCCCTATACTGTCACCTGCTGCATTTTATTTATATATATTTTATATATATATACACACACACTATTTTTTAAGAGTTTTTTTTATTTTGTTCAGTGTAAGACAGCGGCTTCTGTGACAGGCATGTAACGGTGAACGAGTTAGTGTAGTGTGGTTGCAAATTTTACATTTTAGTAGTCATTATATAAAATATATATAGATTATTGGGCTATTCCTTAATTAGAAAATATTTTGTGCAAAACATTGTAAAAATCCTCTTGCGGTGTTTATTTGTTCCGTCATATGTAATCACGCACTGATCCGCCTCACCACATCGCATGAAAAAGAACTAAAAATCACACAAAAACAGGAAAATACTCCAAATCCAGACAGTCCCTGAACGCCGCCCTGTGATCTCAGCGCTATCTGCAAACACTTCAGTTACACAAAACCAAATGTACGATATAAACCAAGCACTTCCCGGCAGATCAGAAGCATATATATATATATACATATGCAGTCCTCAGTTCTAGGTCCTCAGTTCTAGGATTCTGGCTTTCTGATATTCACCAAAATACAGTAAGAGCATGTCATGTTTGTATACAGGATGAGAGGATGTTTTTTATTTATTACTCTTATTATTAAAAATAATCTTTAGAAAGCGCCAACAATTTACGCAGCGCTTCCTACAAAACATAAATTCAAGTGGTATTACATCGTATAATGGGATGGATGACCATTTGTGTGTTTGGTTTTTTTCTGCAGCTGGTTGAAAAGCACAAGAACACGGAGAGCATGATGGAGCTGCTTGCGCTCTATCAGATGGAAGACGAAGCCTACGGAGGTCTCGTGGAGGCAACGACAGAAATGTACCAGTACCTACTGCAGCCGTTCCGAGACATGAGGGAGCTGGCAACACTGAGGCGGCAGCGGATCAAGGTACGGCTCGCCCCATACAGACAAACAATGGAAACGTTTAGTTGGTATTTAAATCTGCAGAAACATCTTGGCACTGTTTATAAATACAGGTATGGTAACAATTGGTTTTGATTGGAAATCATCCCGTCGTATTAGCCGTGTGATTAGTGCACTGACCGTGCGCGGGGTGATAACTTTATTTCCCGGAGCGCGAGGGAGCAGGCAGCAGAAACGCTGTCCTGAGCCAACAAAGGTAGAGCTACCAAAAGTGTATGTTAGTACGTGTATGTGTTAGAACCGGTACGTGTGGCTCCTAGCTACAAATTTGTCAACCCCTCTATCTCTATACATCCCCCCCCCATTAACAGAATGACGAGGATGGCCTTGGGAAGGTACCGCGGGAAAGCCGTTTATAGAGATGTTCGCTGATGACCCTCTAGTTTTAGATTATGGCCTCCTGTATTCTAACGTTTCTAACGTAAAGCATATTGAAAAGAAAAGGTTTCATTAACTGTAGTAACCTTTTAAACGGCAATCTGTGTACAATGAACCTGTCGGCAACCTAGAAAGCTAGAGATGCCCATACTGACGGGACCAAATGCAATGTCTCATCTCAAGGGTTAAAACATATATATATATATATATATCTCATATAGCACCCGTCTTCACTGCTATGTCGGCACCATATACCATTTCCTAGAAGTGTCCCGCTTTGTCTAATACTGTATGAAAAAATAATACATCTGTCATTATCAAGGTTGGGTAGTCTGAGACTAAGACAAAGCATATTCATATGCAAAACCGCTAAGGTTATAGGCAGCCTACATTTGCAAATTAAGTTTTTCTTCGTAAACACAGCTGCTAACGTCCATGGTTAACCCTTGCACTGCTGTTGATTTTGTGGTTTTGCTGCCCTTTGGCATCTTATCTTGCCTGATATATCAGAGAGCCATGTCATCTGTTTTGCATGCTCCAGACAAATAGCGTAGAATACTCTTTTCTGTCGCATTATCATTATGGATGACTTGCGCACGAGTAACCGTTTGTACCAAATAATGCATCTTTAAATATATGTTTTATCTGTGAAATGTTTAAGGAAACATGTATGGATTTTGGCATGTTTTGAATGTCCTGGCAAAATGTATTTGTGTGTGTGTGTGTGTGTGTGTACACATACACATGTGTTAACGCCGAACCCCACTACCCGTGAAAGCCAAGCTTAGACCTGACCTGCAGATCTTCCGTTATCTGTGGTTACGTGGCTAGTGGATTGCTTACTGTCTGGTGATAAGCTGTTAAAAAAAAGAGACAAATATCTTTATCAGTAATTTTAAATTGTGCTGGTGAGGAAAATGTCTCCTTTTGAGCATATATGCCATTAATATATTATTGTCTTTTGTTGTTGGTTTTTTTTTTTTTTTTGCCAGATTTCCATAGAAAATGACTATCTGGGTCCCAGACGCATCGAGAGTCTTAAAAAAGAAGATGCAGATTGGCAGAAGAAAGCTCACGCGGCCGTTCTTTCTATTCAAGACCTGACCGTCAAATACTTTGAAATCACTGCTAAGGCACAAAAAGGTAAAAATAAAGTTTTTTTTTTTTTTTTTAAACAACCCCCATTGCATGCTTTAAAAACTTTTCAGTTTTCAAATGTGCAATATTCAGAAATTGGTTTGCTGGGCCCATAAATCATTTGGGAAGGTTTATCGTCCCTCCATTTCCAGAAATATCTATTAAAGCATTTGTTTAACAGCCGTAGACTACCCAAGATTTCTAAATGGGGTAGTTTTGACACTTTTTATGCAGCCATTTCATCACTGATGTCTGCCAAAGTTTTTGGGAACTAATTTTTTGGTGCGTTTATTAGACATACATTGTAATGTTGCTTTGAATTTCTTGCACAGTATGTGTTCTACTGCAGGAAAAAAAACACCAATTTATGTTCACCAATATCCCCTGAGCTAATGCATAGGTTGTGCATGTTTTGGGGAAACTTTAAACTATTAAGTACGTTCTTCCTTGGTGGGCCTGTATGGGGTGTTATACTGTCCCTTTAAATAAGCAGTGTAGAATGGCATAATATAAATGCCTAACTCTGTGTCTGGTTTAGAACAAACCTACATGGGTTTAAATATTTGTCAAAACAATGGAACATAATGTGCCGAAGTGCTTTGCCTTTTATTGTTAAAGTAAATGTTAAAGTAAACGGAGACCGCGGCTGTCGTGCACGGAGAGCAAAAATATTCAAAAATAGCAAAATCTAAAATGTTGTAAAGTAACATTTGCTGTTTTTCTCTTTGTCGAGCCAGAATAAGTGATATTCAGAAATCTTTCCCTAAAACCCCTGTGTTTTTACTAAGATAAAGCAGTATAGCCTGATATTAGGATTTGAGGCGAATATATGGGGATGAGGGTTAACTGAAAAACAGTGTAAAAATAATAATCATTTAATCCATTTATTTAGATTTAATTATTTAAAGAAAAACTGCAGGATAATCTGCATTCTCATTTTATTGTGAAAGCAAAATGGTTACTGTAATTGTTTAGCATAACCGTAGTTAAATCCTTTTGTTTTTGTTGTAGCGGTGTTGGATCGGATGCGAGCGGACCAGAAGAAGTTTGGGAGGACGGCTTGGGCTGCTGCCGTGGAGCGGATGGAGAAGCTTCAGTACGGCGTCTCGAAAGAAACCTTACAGCTGATGCGTGCAAAAGAAATCTGTCTGGAGCAGAAGAAACATACACTGAAAGAGGAGGTAACCATTAGAGCACCAAGCGTGTACCCCAATGGCCCCCCGAACAGAGTGCATCAAACTTGGATGTTTAAAAACAAAATAAAAGTTGCTTAAACTATATACAGCATTATAAATGTAATTTCTAGTGCTGTTAAAAGGTCAAACCCTTTACAGAAAGGGACAAACTTTTTTGGTTATATCTTTTAAGAGGTAAGCATGACTGCTGTAGCATGAGTTCATTATACTTAGATCATGCGATTGTGATGTTGAGACTGGAATTATACGCGGTAAGCAAACGTGGTTTCATACAGTTATACTTTAAGGCCTCTCCGGATGAAGTTGGGTAGTATTCTCTGTAATCTGCGTGTGCGGTGTTAGTGGGTTATATGACTCTTTTATGATGCTAAGATGTAAGCAGTTAAATTGTATTTGGGCAGCGGATTGCTGGCATTGCTTTGCAGACCTGCATATTGTCACAGCTGCGTAGCTCTGTCACGGTTCCTTGTTTATCTGAATTGTGAAGCGGGTGTATTTTGTTCCTTCTGGTGGGATAAACAGATTATAAGTCCGGTCGTTGCCGTGTTTGGTAGTGCGGTCAGAAGTCTTCTCAGCTAATCATGTGTTTGTCATTCAGATGCAGGGTTTACAAGGTGGCCCGGAGGCTATACCTGTGCTGGACCAGTTAGAAGCCGACTATTACGCTCATCAGCTCCAGCTCTATGAAGTGCAATTCGAGATTCTAAAGTGTGAAGAGCTGCTGCTCACGGCTCAGCTTGAAAGCATCAAAAGACAAATATCAGGTGGAGTCTATGTTATGTATAGCCCCATTTATCCACAAGGTGTGCTCGGCTCCTTCTAACGTCTTTATTTTACCAGCTGTGGGATATATTCACTAAACTGAGGCTTTGCTGGAGAGGTGAACATTTTAGCTCTGTAATAGCATTATGCATTATGAAAGAAGAGCTCTACTGGCCCTGTATAATGCATAGATAAATCAGTCCGTATTCATAAATCCCATTATCCATGCTTTATGTTGGTTCAAGTGTTCTTGCAGGAGAGGATTTCCGCAGTTTGCTCTTGATATATTGCTTTAGCGAGCCCAGTGTCTTTGCTTGGCACTTCCATAAACCACAGCAGTGGACAACCATTTCAATTCTTAATTGCTAGTAATTACGGTCAAACAGCTTTTTTTCTGTGTTTTTTTTTTTTTTTTATTCCTATTATGAAAGGTAATTTTTAGTGGTGAATAAATCCTGGCCTTTTAATCAAGCTTTAGCTTGTCTTTCATGATTCTCATAAGCTTAACAAAAGAAGAACCTAAGGCATTCTGTATTCGTGGCCCGTTCTGTTATATGTAACTTGACTCAACACAATGCAGACTCGCTGCAGTTTGAAGTCCAATATTATATTATTCTTATTATTATTTCTTGTTTTATATAGCGCCATCAAAATTCCGTAGCGCTGATATATTTAACCCAAACTAAAGGTCGCAGCCAACAGGAGGAATAAGTGATTTTACGTTTCGACAGTTTCAGTCCCCGTCGGGTTTGAAGATGTTTTTGTTTGTTGTTTTCCCAGAGAGGACAGATGAAGTGGTGTATTACGACACGTACGAAAGTATGGAGGCAATGCTATCGACTGAAAACATGGCAGCCTCTCTTCATTTACAGAGAGAGGAACTGCAGAAACGTCAACTGAAAGTGCGCCAGCTGGAAGCAAAGCGCGGCCGCATTTCAGCAAAGAAAGCCTACCTCAGAAATAAGAAGGTATAGTGTGGCCCCTAGTGATTTTCTGTACTTATTGGGAATGCATGTAACTCGTTTTTTGAATCGTCTTTGTATATATTCTGCCCTTGCAGGAAATTTGCATTGCAAAACACAATGAAAAGATTCAGCAGCGTCTTCATAGTGATGAGAAATACCAAGAACATCACGCTGCGCAGCTAGTGAGTACGCCTCAGACGTTAGGAATATGTCTGTGTTTTCTTATTCAATAGAAATGAAAACCCCATGAAGGGATCTACTATACAAAAAGTTTCATTACGTATGTCAGACAACTGTAATGTGGTATCAGAGTTTTAAAGACCGTGGAAGGGATAAATTATCCTTCAATATTCTGAATTATTCTTTTTTTTTTTTTTTTCTTTCTTAGCTTAAAACAGTTATACGGGTTGCCTGCCAAATGTGATATTTGTGGATGGTTGTAGTATGTTTGTATTTTAGCATTGAATTGATTTATTGATAAATGGATTTTCATTTCAAGCAGCAAGATGAAGAGGAACAAAAAAGCATATGGGTTAGTGAAGAACGGCAAAAAACGCTGGACAGACTGCGCACGTTTAAACAGGTAAATGAAGCAATGTCTGGAAAATCTCATGTATAGGAAATGATGTGGAATGGGTTATTGAATTAATAAAAAAAAGGAATGTATTTAAAAATAAACTCTTGAAAATGCATTTTTACAGCATACAGTGAAATAGTTCAGTAGGTTGCTTTAAAATAGTCTGGGGACACCATTTGTAAAATCATATTGTGGAAAAAATAAAACTCCCCCCCCCCCCTTTTTGTGTGTGAGGCTGGTGTTATGTAAACAGCAATAATTCTGTTAAGCCAGTGATCATACAGGGGATCAGTGATCATACAGGAGATCAGTGATCATACAGGAGATCAATGATGATCTAGTAATTAAGATGTTTTTTTAATATCCCAGGGTAAATTTGGGCTATAAAATGCAAGTGTAATGTAAAAGGCAATTTCTCATTAAAATAAATACCAAAACTGCGAACGCGATGTGTCCATAATACTACTATATATTATTAACAGCATAAACACAGCCCAGCTTTATTTTATAAATAACAGACACTATGCCTACACATTGTATTACTAAGTCATTCTTGTAATTAATGGACGGATTATTATGGACTGAAGTATAGAACCTGCCCAGGTCACTTAAATAATAGGATCTGGAAAGTAGTTTGTTTAAAGACGGCACTATCAGGCCTACAGGTACTACTAGGTCTTAATAACGGATGTCTGTGAACTGTAGTCTCAAAATGAAATGCTATCCCACCGACCACATAAATCATTACTCTGTTTATTATATCTGCTTTTTTAAACATTTAAATATCTTTATTGAAGCCAGTCAAGATTTTTCTGATCGTTATTTCTTGTCTAGCGTTATCCTGGGCAAGTGATTCTTAAATCAACGAGGCTCCGTTTGGCTCATAGCCGAAGAAAAGCCACTGCACACGTAACCCCCAGCGTTGATGAGCCGCAATCCCTCTCCGTCGGTATTCAGACACAGGGGATATCTGATGTGGGAGGACAAGAAGTGCTCCAGCCTCTGAAGGACAAGAATCTTGAGAGCCTAGGAAAACTTGAAGATAATTCATTACCTCCTGATCTCATTACCTCTGGACTGCCACAGATGACTTCTCTCCCTATCCTCACCCAGGAAAAACTTGAACTTGAAATAAACACTGTGCAACTTCATTCACTTCCCACGGCTGCTCCAGCACTGCCACCACCTCCTCCACCGCTACCACCTCCAAAGGAGGAAATGGAACCATTAGAGATTAGAGTCATTCACGTAAAAAAAGAGGCCGATGAATCTACAGACATAAAATCCGCAAGTGTCCCGTTATCATTTGACAGCAGCCAGCTTCTCAGTGCCAGAAAAAAACTGAAAAAAACAGGAGCTTTGGAGGGCATACAGAGACGGAAAGGTACAGTAACTGCCTGTTTTATCATTTGTTTTCATAGTTTACAGGTAAACATACTACATTGCATTGACTACTTAAAAACGTGTTTCGTAATCGTTCCCTTTAAATAAATTGAGGATTTTTGACATATCCATGTCTTCCTGTCTGTAATAATTGCTTATTGTTTACGCAACATACACCTTTTACTTGTTGGCTGCAAGAAAAACATCAGATGAAGCTCTGTTTATGGCAAAGCTTTATCGTTGGGTAATCTGTCTGGATTAAAATTACAGTTTATTTTTAGTGGAACCTTTTTGCCGAAAACAAAGCAAAAATTGAGCGCATAGCTAGGGACACATTCAAAAAAACACCTTTCTAAGGCTTAAATAATGGTGATTCCGTCACACTATATGAACATATATTGTTTAGCCCGCCACTACTTCGAAGCATCCCAAGAGTGCTGTCTAGTTTTCCATGGCTATATCGCTTACCAAGGAGCCGAATCAGTGGGACCCTCAAGCAATTTAAAGCCTTCTCTGGACGCCAATAATGAGGCACTTACAGCGACAATGATCCAAAAGATTTCATTTGTCAATTCCTTAAAGAAATAAAAAAAGAATTGACGTTATGCAGATGTAAAAACACACTTGTGTAGGTAGTCCACATGCATAGAAACATAGGCTTTGAGAGCATTTGGCTAAAGGTTAGTAGACCTCTTAAAATGTAATACACTACCTCTGGTTTAATATGTTTTTGCTCTGTTTGCTTGCCTTTCCAGTAAGTTCACCAATGGATGAAGTACTCGCTTCCCTGAAACGTGGCAGTTTTCACTTGAAAAAGGTGGAGCAGAGAACTTTAGCCCCATTTCCAGATGAAGATGACGGCAATAATATTTTGGCACAAATAAGAAAGGGGGTTAAGCTGAAAAAGGTGCAGAAGGAGGCGTTACGAGAATCTTTCACGCTTTTGTCGGATGCCGATCCGTTGACCCGCAGCATTCATGAAGCCCTCCGTCGAATTAAGGAAGCGTCACCAGAGTCTGAAGATGAAGACGAGAGTCTGCCTTTCACAGACTGGGAGAATTAGCTGGTAATGTTTCCCTAAAACTGGTAGAGCTTAATATAATGAGGCAACATGTATAATACTGAATGCAAGACGAGGCCAAGGAAGGTTTAAGGTCGTCTGGCAGTAGGAAAAAGACTAGATCGGCCAAATGGCTTTTATTTGCTCTCCAATGTTAGGCTTCTGAGCCGTAGAGTTTTGTGTGTTTAACACCCGCTGTATATCATGTGCGTCGATTCAACCACTGGGAGGGAATCACAGAGGAACCGAGGGGTTTCTTCTGTATAACTGACAATGAAGTTCTCCAGCTCCATCACAGAATATCTTTTTTTTAAACTTTAAGCAGAAATGAATTCACCAATTGAGGAAAGCAACAGATTCCAGTAACGGCTGCCTACGTAGGATGGATTTTCCAAAGTTTTAGTTTTTTCCCTCCCTACTTCCAGAGCACTTTTTATATACACGTAATTTAATATGCTTGGCCAGTTGTGTCTTTTCAGACAAACGCTATAGCGAGTTCTAAGTTTATTTTGAATTTGGACTTTACGAAGGACCGTTATCACTACAGGATGCACTGAATCCAAACAGCTTGAAGAAAAACCTCAGTGACTCTGATCGTCGATGGTTCTATTACACAGCAGTATCTAACACTGTATTGACACACGTGGATCGAAATCCGTTTACTACAAATTGAGGATTCAAGGGAAATGCAGTGAGATTGCAGTAAAACACTTCTTATTTACTGATGTGGCCATTGATTGGCACCAAAAAAAAGTGTAGTCCTAACTACTGAATGAAATATTGCTAAATCAGCTGGGAGGACTGCTCTGCTATCTGTATGGCTTTTCCATTGTTTCCCATACTTTTTGATTAGGTGTAATTGCTTGCATTTGCTGACAGCCCTTGATAACTTGCTGCTTAATTAGAATATAACTTGCCATTTTTATAATTTTTTTTAATAATTTTTTTTTATTTCTATTTTAAAAAAATATTTTAATTATTATAGGCAAATATTCATGACTTTCCTTGCAGATTTTCTAAAGGAAGAAAAAGCAAAATTAATATTCATTCATACTTTTTGAAGGTTCGTATTTTAATTTCTTTCTTTTTCATTATGTGATATGTGTGGTTTTTCAGTCTGGATTAGGTGGCTGATGGAACGATGTGGACGTTTCTTTCCCCTTTTGCTGATATTAATAAGATTAATGAGCTACTTGGTCCCTTTGGTGTGCGCGTGAATTCTCAACTAACAGGAGCTGGTTTTCAGCAGAAGATCCCTACTGTAACTGTCCAAAGCAGCCGGAAGGGTCCGGTCACCTCTCCCAGCAGTTATTACCTTTCCAAATATCAGTATCATGTTTCTTCTGATGCTTATCATATGACTTATTTGGCATACTTGACTTTAATTCATACCATGTTGCCATCTACCATGTTTCTGTTCTTTTTGGGTTCTCGTGAATGAGTTTGGAGAGAGTTGCTCAGCTCTGCATCTACATCTGGCCCTACAACGTGGCCAGGAGCGTTACAGCCATCCGATAATACTGAACCAAGTGATTACTTCTCCCGCTTCCTCCTACAAGGAATGGAATATACAGCGTAACGACGTGTATTCTTTATCAGTTTTGTTTGGTAACTTTGGCACTACCAGAGATCTATTTCAGTGGATTAAATGCAAAACGTTATTGCATCCATCAGCAATGGCAGCTGTCATGGTTCACCAACACCCATGTGCCGAGACCGGGCACGTGTGCCTTTTGCAAAATGATTAATTAAATACCTTTTCTTTAATAGTCAAGCTTTTACGGTTCAAGAACTGCCCAAATCAAAATGGTTTGTCCTTTTTTAAAATAGCCCAAACCAGTGCAGTTAGAGTTAACTCTTGCATATCAGCCGTAGCTTTATGATTAGCATTTGTCTCTTAGAGCGAAAAAAGTCATTAAGTGTGTGTTTTTTTTTGGGGGGGGGGCCTTTAAGCTATTACATTTTTGCTAACCATTAATCGCATATCATTTTATGATGTCTTGAATTGTCATGTTTCTGATTATTACTTATCCTATGCAATTTCTTCTTTATGTAAACGCATAACACAAGCTACAACCTATATAACCCGGCACCGTTGGAAGCTGCTACACTCACGCTGCAACGCACTGACTTTAAACCCCTTAAGAATTAACCCAGTAGTTGCTAGACGTTTTATTTTATTGTGAAAGTTTGTTCTAAAATGATTTTATTGATGAGTTCCGAGGCAAACGGTAAAATGGACCTCTTCCCCTCTCCTAACGGCAAATAATGTCACTCATGCACCTAGCAGTTTGTGCGGACTTGAAATGTTTTCGGACTAGACGTATCTAATGGGAACATATTTATATTGAATGAATTATATGCGTTTGTGTGCTGGAAATAACTAGCATGTTTCCAGCTTATATTTATTTTGCATTTTAAATAGCTAATATAAATATTTTGCACATGTTTTCTGTAAAGAATGCAGTTTGGAGTTTGATGTGCCTTTTTAAAGATACCCTGCCGTATGTTGTGTAATAATTGCCAGTCTGCATTAGGAAAGACTTCATGAAGAGACCTAAAAGTACTTTGTATAACACCAGAGTAGCTCCTTACAAGGGTAGTTTAATGTCTCATGCAGCCTTGGCAATGAAGAATGCATATTAATGTAATTGGTACACTAATATGCATTCTTTATCTGTGAGGGGCAAATTATTATTTATTAATCTTTTATTTACACAATGCTTCTTACAATACATATATTCAAGCGGTATGACAAGACTAGAATCGACAGACTAAGACAATCCCATGCATTAGGTGGAGAGCCCTGCCTACAATCTTGAGATAAAAGTAGTCTTTAGTAGAAAAGCTGTCCTGCTGTCTGGCTTACATGCCGGTTCTCGCTGACGGGAAAGCGCTCACGTTGGAAGCAGTGGGATTGCGTTTTGCCCTTTATACCCACTGGAGTGTTTGCCCAAACAAGCACTGGAGCTGGCTGATGGCGCGTCTAGCGCACAAGTGCAAGAATGAGCAGGAGATATGGTCTGCCGAACTCGTTTCCTACAGGCCAAGGAGCGGGTGGAGGGCGGAGCCGTGGCAAATTCATGAACGGGGAGGGGTTTCTGCTAAATCTCTCCATGCCTTTCCAAGAGGGGAATTATTTAAAGGGACATAGCCATCAAATTAATTCAAGTGCATATATATTGGCTGGATGCAAAAGTAGTCTATCCATAAATTCTCAACTATACTTCTGCGTGAACAACATTTATGTAAAACACAGACTACTACATCAAGCATTTTATTTATCAGAGATTTTTCTTATTTCACGTCAATTACTTGTCCCTGATTACCTTCAGTATCAGCAGAGAGTGCTTTTTTTCATCTGTTTGCCCTTATCAGCGTAGGTCAAGCAACTGATGCCTGCCTTTTAGACCCCCTGCTAATTAAAATAATTCCTTTCCCCGTGTTAGGAGGAACCCGCGCTGTTCACTAGTCACTGCTCATAAACTAGAAGGGCCTAGTGAATGCGTTCTTCACTGTTGTCTGCGCACAATTCCTTGTATTATCAAGCACTTAACCGATGATGACTCCACACGTTAGGTTTATGTCATAGAAATAGGGCCAAATTTCAAACATTGGCCCAGAATCACTTTTTATAGATGCGGTATGCATTTCAGAGATTAAGCTAATGGTAGATTGTTCATTCTTTCACATGTGCAATTTGTAGTATGTGTGTATGCACTCCAGTGTTAAACCTGCTTTAACTGTGGAGTGCAGGCTCCCAGGTGCTATGGACCAGGGACTCTCTACCTTTTTGCAGAAGGTTATGCCAGCAGAGGTGTTTTTACATCATGTTGGTAACTGTAACGTTAATATGTACTGTCATAGCAAATTAGCATTTTTCATTGGTATTGAAGCAAGTGTATACTAGTGCATGTCTTGTTCTAGGACAGATACACACTGCGTGGAAAGGTGGCACTCTTCGTGAATACCCACCTCCAACTCAACAATAGTAACAAGCATTAAGATCCATCTGTTTTTGGCCGAACAGTCTTCTGAATGCCTGCGTTCCAACCTTCAGATCACCGCCATCATTTCTTACTAGAACATCAAAGCCTTGTTATTAATTCAAAGCATGTATTACTTAGATTTCCTGCAACATTTACCAGCACGCGGAGCCTGAATATACTATCTGCGTTTTTTCATCTTTTCATTTACAGTTCCTTTTTATGCATTTCAAGTAGTCATTAAATGGAAACTGCCTGTAAATCCCGTGTTAGAAGGTAACCGGTTCTCATTTGGCCGGTAAGCTGGGCTTTTTCCTGGGAAATTAATTTTCCAGTTGATTAGTTTTATTGTGGCTAATTTCAGTGTTTGCGTAACAGTTTATTCATTTTTACTAATCTGCAATCACTAAATATAACGTAAAAAGTTTTATGTAAGGAAAAACAGTTAATTGAGTGTTTGTAATTTCCTAGGTAAACGAGGCCTTTTGCCACTCTGGAAATGTCTCGTTCGGATGCTGCCTACTTTATTATGTTACTTCTTTTAAAGCCAATGTGAGATCCTCTCATTGTTAGGATCCAAAGGCTGGATGTTGGAGATATCTAAATGTCCTCTTGATGTGTTTAATAACGGTTCTGTATAAAGTGGTTGGGTGCCCGAAACCAGGGGCTCTGAACGAAAAACATGCAATCCCGGCTGTAAACTCCCTATTTACTGTTTTAGGCTTTGGCCATCTCATCAGGCGCTTGCAGTAACTTTATACATGACCGCTATAAAGCTCAGATAACCCTTGGATGGACCACAGAAAAAAAGATCCTTTGTAGAACAGTTTTGGTATTTCCTCTACTTGATTCTGGGGCGGAAAAATGAGCCCAACTTGTCTAAAGCACTAAATGTCTCTAGGAGACATTTGACTGTCTAGTCTGCTCATTTTTCCTGATTTAAAGACCATGAACTTAATCAGTCTTTGGTCTTGTGTCAGGTTCAGGATAGCTTTATGCCGATCCCATACATGTTTAAGCTTCCTTACTGTAGTATCCTCTTCCACCCCTGATGGGAGGCTGTTCCACTTATCTTCCACCCTCTTAGTAAGTAAACCTTTATTTTAATTAAACCTATACATAAAAAGTTCATTGAGATATATATTTAGATTCTTCTAATGTAGAGACTTAGGTGCCCAGATCTGTTTTTTGGCATGACCTGTTTCCCAATCGTAAGTAACTGTTTAGAATCAAAGCCGTAATTGCTTGTTAAATTCTTTCAGAATACGACGTTAAGCACTCTCCATTTGTTGTAACGTATTAAAGTCTTGGTAAACCGGTTAGTTATGTAACTGTTGTAATATGTTCTTGGTAATACCATAATATAGCGCTACCAAATCTGCTAGCGCTCTATGAATACGCTGAAATAACAAGGATATACCATATGCTAAAGAATTATTGGAACATTTGGGATTATGTCCATACCTAATGATTTGAATTCGAGGACATAAATTACTATGCCCCATGTAACAAATCTAATTGTGTCTGAATGTGAAGGGATAGGAAAGTGCCCCGTATTAATGGAGTAGGGGTTAATAGCGGCCCCCAAGTTAGCTATTATCACATTTTTTTTGATGAGTTGTATTTGAAATGTGTTGTACAGGATAGAACGTACGCTATTTGGTAAGCAAATAAGTAACGGTTCTTTATGCCGTGAGCCTAGTTCATATTTGAAGGAAAGACATAGGATAATATATTTGAATGGAATCGTGGGGTATTTGTGCAGCTGTGTGCGTTTCTAGGTTTAAAATGGTAAATAGTTCCTAATCTGAGGGGCCGTGCACTGTATCCATGTCTAATGTTTCTGTTCGCTCCAACACTTTCTGTTCATCAATATACAGTAGCATTTATAATCGTCTTGTTTGCACTAGATGTTCCCGATCGCTATTGGACTGTACATTCTTAACGGGAGTTATGATCTCAGTATGAATAATCCATAGGATCTCCTTTATCCCTCAGCATGATTTATATGGCTTTACATCGTTACATTGCATCTCTGTATGTAATATAAAAGGAGAATTTGGGTGATTAGTGCAAGGAAGATCATTTGCCTGCAGCCGTGCAATGCTCCAGCTCCGCCATCTTTGCAACAAGAACTTGCTGGTGTTGTCCCTTCGTAATGCGTAGCGACAACGATCCCCACAAACGCCTTGTTACTGTTATGAATGCATTAACCCCTTGGTTGTGATTCTCTCTAATGTATGGTCAATAGTTGGTTAGCAAGGGGATAGAGCAATTGCTTTTATGCTTGCATGTGTTGGATAATGCGGAATCGTACGTAGGAAGTGGTCCCATTGGGACACAGATAGACATTGTCTGCCGTGGTGCTTTCAAAGCTTTTGTGAAGTAGTAGGCATTGGACTATTTCTGTAAAACTGGCTGCCTCGGTGGCAGTGTACAGAGCATGAATACACGCCATTCCTAATCAGATCACACCGTATCTTGTAGCTGTTTCCTGATCACACCTTGAACATTTTACCTACAATGTAGCTTCTCTGATTATCTTCTGATTGTGAATATTCACTTTGTCAATCGTCATAGCCCCGGACTAGCTTTCTGGTTTCCCTATATGAGCGCTCCCATCTTATCCTGCCTTAGAAGAATGCTCCTCTTTTGTCTTTAACATTTGTGACCCTATATTTGGCTCAAGAAGCCATTAGATACGACCATGAGAACCGTGTCATAGGATCTGGCAGCTGAGTTTTGGCATTAGCCGTTTTGTTTGACCAGATCCCGCTACGACCCATCCGGTTCTCTGTACTTTAATCTCATTGCTTTAAATTAGAAAGCATATTATACATACTGTATATGTAGAGTAGTTAATTATAGTAGACTTGGATTCTTTTAATTGCGAAAATGCTCATTTTCACCCTTTTCCTGGGTGTTGTACATGCGGACTGATTTGTCACCCACCGTGATGACATTTAAACTGAACTTGGACTAACTTTCCCAAAAATCGTTATTTCCAGGGGTGAAATCTGCGTCCTTTTTCATTATATGGCCCAATTGGAGCATTGGGTATAAAGGCATGATGTGCTGATGTCAAGACAATCCCTGAATTATTAATGTTCTTTTTCCATGCACTGCTTTTATATGGGTGGATTTAACTGTGACCTGCCTTATGACCCCGCCGCGGCTTAAGGCACTTGTCTTAATCTATAAGGAAGGCTGGGGAGAGAGGCCGATCATTTACTAGCTTTGTGCAATATCCGAAATATATGTACCTGAAACACTAGCACGTCGTGCTCATCTTTATAAGATTAATAACTGAACACATAAAATGCACATTGTATTGTAAATGAGACATTAATTTACAATACCATACAATGCTCAGTTAATCTAAAGTATTTATGGAGCGACAAGAGTATAATTTTTTAATAGCAAGCATTTATATATAGCAATACTATGAAAAAAAAAATATTTTGCCTTTCTGCCTCGTTTTCTTTAACTAATATCAGTTCCAATTATTCTATTGGTTTGTATATCATTTTTTATTCTCATGAGTGTATATACCCTGTCCTGCAATCACGTTTTTTCCTTATTACAGCTATGTAACCGTATACTCACAGTTTTGGTGCTTAAGATTATTCATCTTGTTCATCTGTTTTCTTTAATAAAGGTTATTTATTTGAACCAAACTCAATTTTCGGTCTGTTATTTACCAGAAGTATTGTAGTTTTTGTGTGCCTATTAATTATCATTTGTAATTAGACTATTAAAGCACCAATGTCAGAATTTGTGTCATACTTAAGAAATAATTCTACGTTTCAGATGGCGACATAGGTTCTAAAACCTTTTTGGGTTTCTTATTTTTTTTTTTATTATTTATTTATTTTTTTAAACGAAATTACAAGCAACCCCCTTGCAGTGCATATGACACCAACATGTTTAAAGGGACACTCCAGTCGTCATGTGCATAATATTCCTTTTAAATTTGAACGGTTTAAATATTCCTTTATTCCCTCCCGGGTATTTTTCGATGCAGTAGATGTGTTTGGTCACACAGATCATCTTGCAGTTGACTTTTATCTTTAAAGGGACAGTCTAATGTCACTGACACTCCTACTATAAAAGAATACATATAAAACTACTAACCCTCAGTGTTTCCAGGGGGGGGGCACTTATCTGATGCAGAATGTTCGGCCATGGTGCACAGTATTGTTTTTTTTTCCATGATCAGACATTTCTTGCCACGGATTGGCTGCTTAAGCTGTCAGTCTACGGCAGTAAAGTGTTCCAATAAAATCAATGAGTGCGTGTCCTGATTGCGTGACACTGCTTGGCTTCTGATTTAAAGCTTTATGTCCAGCCTCAAGTCCGTCACCCTGATTATTGCGACCTGCTTGTAAATGGCTGCATGGGACAAATCCATTTGTATCTCCATGTATGGCCATATACAGTCGGGGTTCAATGACCCATATGGACCAACGATCTTAGGATAACCAGGGAAAGTGAACACATTGTATAGCATCGTATACTGGATTTTTGCAGGCGAGTGGTTTGTTGTAAACCTTCCAACCTTGTGTATAGAACGTTCAGAAGAAATCTTGCCCAGTTATATCATGTAATTTTTTAAAAAAAAGGAATATTATTTCTTAATGGTTGAAAGTGAGAGTTACCTTTATCTGTTAGGTAATAAGGGTATGTGGTGCTGATCCATGGCAGGACCACCAGCTGTCCACCCCTCTACTTACCTTCTGAAGGGTCCCTTCCTTACGTATCCTCTGTGCTGAGTATTGGGTCACAGCCACTGAGGCTATCGTGGCTCAACCATCCCATTAGGAAGAAACACACAAGGGAGGCTGATTTCATAGACATTGAAAGCCTCGTTCTTTAAAGATGAACTGTCTTCTACAGAGGTTTGAGTTGCGTTACGCACCGTTAGGGAGGACGAGTAATTGTTGGACACTGAGAAAAATGTTCTACCAGCGGAACACAATAGCTGTCTCCATCTATTTGTTGCTTCTCAGACTTCAGTGTACCTATTAAAGATGACTGATAAATCAGTTATTGCTATGGCTGTTTTCAGAAGAAGAATTTTCTTCTAATAAATAAATTCACACTAAGACAGAGTAAGAAGCCTTTTTTTTTTTAAATATGTGACATCCGTTTAAAAGAACTGTTAACACCTTTGGAGAAGCAGAGGGAAGTAAAAGGCCCCGTTTGCACCACAAGGTATTAGACCCGCTGTATAGGTAATTATGGATTTACATAGAATTCTCAATATATATGCAGTTTATAGAAGACGTTTGGTTCCCAACCACACTGGCACCAGGGACAGACACGTCTAGCACTTCCGCTGCAGTGGACTAAAGTTTTCCATCACGGCTATTACATCACAGATGAGCCTAATGATCCCCTAATATCCCCCCAAAACAATATAGACATTATGATTGAATTTGTCTTGCTGAACATATATTATATATATCCACTACTTTAATTTGTATATCTTAAGGAAAATGCAGGCTGCCCGGTTACAGAATCTCTGCCCACCACTCAGTAGAGGAACCAGAGCGTCATGGGAGTTGTAGTCCACCACAGTTGGAGTACCAAGCAAGTGCCTAGCCCCGGCCGATACTTAATATTCGCATCCGTGTCGAGGTGGGGGCTGTGGTATAAGTAATAATTGTCTTTGTTAAGTCCGTTACTTTTTTTGGGACTCACGCTGATTATTAATGCTAGTTCTATGGGGCATAGATAATGTAAGAGGGGTGGTAGATAAATGGAACAACCTACCAGCGAAAGTGGTACAGGTTAATACAAATAGGGAATCTAAACATGCTTGGGATAGATATAAAGCTATCCTAAATCTAAGAGAAGATCAACGACTGATTTAAGATCTTTACATCAGGAAACATGGGCAGCCTAGAAGGCCGAATGGTTCTTATCTACCATCAATTAGAACTATCAACCCGTGTAAATGTTTTGATGCATCAAATACCCCGTCATTTTCACGTAACGTTTCATTTGTTTTCGTGCAGGCACAAGGCAGGTCCTTTTTTGTAAAATACTATTTTTTATTTTTTTTTTAAAATAGTTTTTTCTTTGGAAGTCGTATGGCAAAATAATGGTGTTTTTGGTTAAGGGTTGAATACGATTGAGCTTTCCTATTGTTATTGCTGTCGTTCTTTTACTTTCTACATCTCGCCGTCATGGTTAAGGCAGGATTTGCACAGGTTCGTTACTCCACAGTCGCTGGTTTTCTGAAGGTCTCACAAGGGTGACGCCAACGCAGGTGGATCTGTCATAAATACTAAGTGATTGAGTATATTATCTGTGCTCACGTCAGACATGCCGAAAACCGCTGGCGGGGACTTGAGGACCTTGTGAAACAGCAACAAAGGGTTTATTTACTAAAGGGAGAGCTGTTTCAACTCCCTCACCTCGCTATTCATTATGAAGGGTAGCACTGGCAGGTTTCTCCTGCAAGAAGGTTCGAGCTGGCCCTGTATAATACGTAATTTAATGGCTGAGGAGACTGACGAAATCTCACAAATTTAACTAATACATTATGCAGGGCCAGCCAAGCTCATAATGGATAGTAAAGTCATGGAACCAAAATCATGACTTATTAACCACATAATTCAATTCTTCTTATCTTAATATATTAAATATTCTTGGTGGGTGCATCAAGACAGCCACGAAAATCTCCTCATGTTGTAAGAGTTGTCAGTCATTTGTGACGATCCATGAATAAATCCCAAAAAGGTGTTCTCACCCTTGCCGATTGTGAGGTTTTTAATAGTACATTACATTTTATACAGACCCCGCTGTACAGAGATAAAGCCAATTAGCACCAGGGGAGGGCAAAGCTAGTCCTGGACTGGGGACCCCTAAGCCACGCTGGCACTTTAAGGCCGGTGGCTGCCCATTGCCGTTCATGTGGCCGCATGTTACAGTTTTATGCTCTTGCAGTGTGTGGCTGCACAACGCAGGGCCCAATTTGCCACAGGAGCAGCAGTGTTGGTAAGTAAGTGGCCCTATCAGCCACGGGCCCACTAGGCATTTGCCCAGTGTGCCAGATAGACAGTCCTGGCCCGGTTATAGCCCTGACACTGGTTTAGTTTGAGTACAGACATGGCTCTTTTCACGTATTAAGGCTCTCCATGTGTATTTCCAACACGCTCTAGCATCGTAGGCTGCTCTATGAGTTGGCAGCGGTCTAGTAAAGCGACCTGACACAGGATGTTCTTCAAGCCGATGTTTATCACGTCCAGATCAGAGTACGAAATAATGTCATGATACGGACAGTCCCTTTAACACTAATCCAGATTCCCTCGCCTAACAAGATTAGTCTCTCCTGCAGGTAAGCGCAGGATCCCCACTAATGGCACTTTGATCAAAACAACAGCTGTTATCAAGCAAAACAAAGGGATTTCTGGGATTAGCATATTACGGGTTCCAGTTCTTCCTACAGCAACAATAGGCTTTAATCCCGCATTGCAATCTCCGAAACATACAGCCTGTACCCAGTAAATGAAGGGGCTAAATAACCACACTTACCCACTATCTAAAAACAGTCCCTCCCGTTAGATCAATTTAATGTAACACCCACCCTCTGTGTTTGATCAATTCAAAGTATTAACCTCCCTCTATCGGTATAATCTGAAATATTATTAAGAACAAACGAAATTCCTACTATCTCTTACTACGTACATTGAGATGCATTGAACGTTCAGAAAAGATGACTTCCAAAATACATGAGTAAACATTTTTGCATTCATTTTCAAAACAAACTTATATGCGATTAAAAGTCTGTATAATAAACTCTTTTATAGACTCTGCTGCGAGCTCTTTAATTATATATTATATATATATAGTCTCACGGGGACTCAGCTGCCTTTGGAGTTGGCTTTTACAGTATATAAGAAAATGAGACCATTAGAAGAAAAGAAGAAAAAAAAAAAAAGAAAAGAAATTGGCATTTAAACTGAAATAAACAAAGATCTATAAGGAAACCTGACACTGGATATTATATTAAAGAGTACCAGAGTGAGCTTCATACAGAAATATCTTCCAGTAGAAAAAGGAAGAACTTTTTTTTGTTTTTTTTTTTAGTGTTTTTTTTGTTGTTTTTTTTACAACTGGTCACGGTTACTAGTTTCGGTTAAAGATGCGTTCTCTCTCACGCCTGGCAAGGTAAATTAGTAATGCACTTTTTTTCTTTTCTTTTCAAACAGTGCAAAAATATCCTGAGAAAATGTTCAGATTATAACAAAAGTACAAGGGGCATCTCCCATCGCTAAGTTTTTGCACAAAACACTTGAAGAAGTGAATTCATTTTAAAAAAAAAAAGAAAGAAAATAAAAAATACGGCAGGGGGAGAGGGGTTGGTTTATGAAAGAAAAAAAAAACTTTTAAAGAAACCAAAATGTTTACATTTTAGGTCTAACAAAATCCACTGGTGGCTAATTTGAAATCAGTTAGCAAACCAGAGGTGGATTGATTCAAACGTCTATAAATAACCATCTACATTGAGGGCCACCATGTAAGAAGAGCTGGCACTGAATGTGTTAAAGTTCATTTATGGCCAATAAGGGAATAGGAGGTAATTTGTAATTCAAGTTTTATTTTAATTTCCTCTCTGTTAGCTAATAAAGCAAGTCTCAATTTCACACTTCAGCCAACTGGGAAATTTGCAAATAGACTCTGAAAGGAGTTTTTTTCGCCCCCCCATTCTGGTTTTGTGCAACTCGGATGCAGAGCCCGTATTCGTGCCGTGAAGAGAGACAGTGCATCTTTAAAAGGGGTTTCTAGCTGCACTCTATCAACTTGGCGAGGCTGTCTCGCAATTCAGTGAGTTCGAAGATTTTGCCATCCAAGATTTCTAAAAGCGTCTTCAAGTTATTGCGAAATTCTTCTTGCTCGTTCTGACTTTTCTCCAAGCGTTGCTCGAAATCCGTCAGCTGCCCTTCCAGATCTTTGTTCCGCGTTTCAACCTCCTAGAAGTTTAAGGGGAAAAAACGAAAACGTCATTTTTTTTCTTTCTTTATATATATATATATTGGGTGATTCAGTTAAAACATGAATAAAAGATTACATTACAGGAACACATTTTTGGGATGAATTTTTTTTTTTAAATAAATACATACAGAAACATAGACTTTGCAGGCAGATAAGAAACATTCAGCCCATCTAGTCTGCCCATTTTTCCTCAGACTTTAATCAGTCCTTGGTCTCGTCTTGGATTCACGATAGCCATATACCGATCCCATACATGTTTAAATTCCCTCTCTGTATTAGCCTCTACCACTTCTGCTGGGAAGCTGCTCCACTTACTACACACACACTAAGCCCAGACAGATAAGATTCTTACAATCTCAGAGGTTAATTTGATTGACGGTTTTGAAATCTTGATCCTTGCTGACTACCGCTGGCCCTGTGCTGGAATTCTGTGTGAATTTGTGAAATTAAAATACCATTGAAGATGTGTAACTAATCGGCAACAAGCTGCGGAGAGACCGGCTTTTCTAATTATTTTAAGTTGCCTAATTTCCCAGTGCTTTATATCAAAGCTTTATTCTAGGTCAATTAATTAAAGCTTATCAACGTGTCATATAGATATATATATACACACATATATATATATATATTCACAACTGCTGTTTCTATAATAGCAATGTTTGGATCAACACTACAATTAGAATCTTATCGCTCTTTATTCACTTTCCTTTGATGAAATACTGAATCTGCATAATTAGGAAGATACTACATTTTATGCTAAGCTAAGCATTTTGAAGGTCGGAAGCTAAGATGGAGATGTTCTCCACTGTGTGATGCCACGGAATAAAGCCGTCATACCCGGGAACTGTCATACCTGCATTCCCAGGTATGCGTACCATCTTGGGCTATCAGCTGGCATGAAATGGGCAAGCTTTGAGTAGAGGTGACGTTAAATGATAAGAATTGGCTATTGTATAGGAATACATGAAGCAAAGATAGTTGAGGTCAGACATGTTGTTTTGTACCTACAACGGAGGGAAAAGAGAAGGACATCTGAAACATTTGCCATTAATTTGACTAAATGGTCTTCATCCTTTCGTTATGACAACCTCATTATATCCAGAAATTCCACAGATCCTTCTAGATTGTATTATTAACAGCATCGGTTTAAGAGGGTGGAAGATAAGAGGAACAGCCTCCCAGCAGAAGTGATAGAGGTTAATAATGTAAGGGAATTCAAACATACACGGGATAAGCATACGTCTATCCTGAATCTATGACGAGACCAAGGGATAGGTTTGAGTCTCTACAGCAGGGAAAATGGGTAAACTAAATGGGCTGAATGGTTCTTACGTGCCGTCAAATTCTATGTTTAAATCCTCTGGGGTGGAGGGTAATTTGAGGGGTTGATATCGCATTAGGTACTGGCTTTTGGCCGCCCAGGTTAGGGCAGTTGGCCAGTTGCCAGATGGAGGTTCTATACCATTAGAGTTTACATCTGCACCTTAGTACTCGCTATAGAATTACTTAAAACTCAGTATAGTACATATGGATATTTAACTATTTTAACATTTAAAGTCCCAGCGTATGTTACACAAAATGAATTTACAGTAGAGCTCACCATTTTTATTATTATATATATTTCTATAAACTAGCAGGAACTGAGTATTAAGATTCTCTGTACCTATTAACTTTGCCCACATACCACTAGTACCCTAAAGCCACTTCCAGCCATACTTCAGAAGCGCTTCCATCGGGTGCGCTAGTGATAGTAGTAATGTATTCTATGGGCAGACGAGGTATTATGCTTTGGACATATCTTGGCTGGCTTTAGCCATTTTAAACTACAATGGAACGGACATCGTGCTGTCAAATATCCCAGTTCTGTTCTGGTGATCTAGCAGTCTGCCCAGTCCTCTGCCAGAAACACAATGGATGCGGCTCTCATGCTAATTCACAGTCTAGACATCTACACAAAATGTTGCTTCCGCTATTTTTCCAAGGTTATCTTCCTGTTTTATCTTTGCTGGACTTATTCTTCCCTGGCATGGGTAACATGTCGCACAACGGACACTGAAATGATGAAGAAAATGTCAAAATATATTCTGATACCTCTAATTTTTGGCTCACGGAATCTCTCTGATCTTGTAGCTCTTTTGCATGTTCAATTTCTTCTTTCATTCTTTCTATTTCCTAAAATAACAACAAACAAAGCGTGAGAGCGTATATTGCCAAGAACCCCAACCGTCACAAAATAACCAAACAAAGCATCAAACATAGAATCTTTATTTCGGCATTCTTTCATTGCCATGAAATCATAGCTCTCCTCATTCCCATCCGATAATACGCTGGTGCAGGCTAGTCCAACTTGGACTGGCTCACTCTCTCAGAGGCAGGAGCGCAGTGGGGTCACATAATGTGACGTTACATGATCTACTGGTAATAGAGCGGCTGCTCACACACTGTGTAAACTGCTATAAGGAAGAGCTTCAGGAAAAGTAAGGGTGTAATGTGATTGATAGAGTGAGGTGTGATGGTGGGTGTGTGTATGTGCAAGTGTTAGTGTGTGTAGGCTGGTATGTATGTATACATGGGAGAGGACATGGGGCTTGGGGCCAGTCAGATGTACTGCCCCCCCCAACCAGAAGCTGCCAACCCTCCCCTGCTGGCCTAAATTGATGATAGCTGTAGACCAGGGCCGCAAACAAGCCAGGGATTCTGTGTGTCCCTGCCAGATAACAAGTAGTTTAATGAATTTCTAATTCAGATGTCTGCTCTCAAGCTTGGGTATCCAATAACTTGTGGCCTGTTTAAGTCCCTCTGGGACTGGGGTTTTGCACCCTTGCTGTAGACCAAACACATGATGTTGCAGTGGTCAACTACAGCATGTTTTTCACATATTCTTTTGAACCTAAAACATTAAACCTTTCAATGTCACAGCATACGACAAACAGGTGCTGTACATTTTAAGGTATTTCATTAATTTCCCTCATTTGCAAGTGACCTGGGCCAGGCCTTTGTGAAGAATCTTGGGCCGACCCGGAGAGGCTGGAATAAGTATGTGTGTGTGAGTATGAATGTGTATGTGTTTGTATGTGTTGAAGTATGTGTGCCAGTGTGTTACCAGGTGAGGAGGACAGGCTTTACCTGCCCCTGGACCGGAAGGTGAGATCTAATAATGGTTTTCTTAATGTGGGACACACTAACATTTACAATCATGGGCTTTAGGTGTACAATTTACACAAATGGAAGACACCGGGTCACCCTCTAGATATTGATGAGACATAACACTCATGACCCAGTTTTGTAAATGTATGGTGATTTCAACAACTGATATAGAACTACTTTCTACTTATAACTCACATGGACCATAGATTTAAAAAAATTGTATACCTGGGAACTGTACAGATTTTATCTTAGTAAAGGGGTGCAGTATTTGACCATGCCCACCCCTAACCTGCTTTATATCCTACTGGAACAGACAGAGCTCAGGGTAGCCAAGAACTCCACCAGAATAGACAGAGATCGGGGTAGCCAAGAACTCCACCAGAACAGACAGAGCTCAGGGTAGCCAAGAACTCCACTAGAATAGACAGAGATCGGGGTAGCCAAGAACTCCACCAAAACAGACAGAGCTCAGGGTAGCCAAGAACTCCACCAGAACAGACAGAGCTCAGGGTAGCCAAGAACTCCACCAGAACAGACAGAGCTCAGGGTAGCCAACCCTGGAAAGTTCCCCCGTATGCAAATTAGAACTCTGAGGAATCAGTGTGATCAAAACAGGGCACAATTAAAACATACAGAGCACTGGGAATGCAAAATACCTCTTCTTTCTTTTTCAGAGTAGATTCCAATTCTTGTATGGTCTGATTTAATTCCGTTTTATGTGTTTGAACTGCGTTGGCTTGACTGCTTAGACACTCCAATTCACTCACCTGTATAAAAATAAGATCAAAGTGATTTATTTATGAGAAAGATGTGCGTGCTAACATAAAAAAAACAAAGCCTGACAGCCCCATGAAAGAGTTTCTCACTAAAACTATCAATTACTGTCGGAAATAAAATGTTTATTTTTAATGAGAATTACGGCGCACGGTACATAATGCAGTGTTTTACATACGCTTAAGATCAAAGGAAACGTGATGAAGATCCACATGACTTGAAATCTCTTTTTTTAACAAGCGGAAGAGGTATCGTAATCCTGGTATTACAGATAAAAATTACAAAAGATTGAAATACAACATTAAAAAACGGAAGGGATCAATATATGCCAATTAATAACAATTAAACTATGCTTACTTTTAAGTAGCTCTTTAAAGATTTTAAATGTCTGTTTGAAGCCTGTACAAATTCAATTCCAAATCGATGGTAATGATATTTGCCACTAGGATGTGGCATTTGCTATGTATGAAAAATCTAGGAGGAATCTGTACAGCTGCCATCTGCCATCTCTGATTAACAGAGGAGTAGGTGTTAGGAAAAACATTAAGAGAGACATCACTAAGAGCACCCAAAAAAATCAAATCTGTAATTAAAAGGTTTAGATGCAGGGAAAAGCGAAGAAAGAAGATTAAATAAGGCACAGGCTATAAGGACATTTTAATGGACTATATATGTGCTTGTGGGCTGCAAAATTCTCAGTGGGATGCATTTTGGTGTCTTAGGGATTCAAGTTGTAATTAGGACCATTTTTAACAGTAATTGGGGCCTGGACAAGTACTTAGTGCCCCCCTCAGACCCCAGTTTGCATGGCAAAATAAGCCGAAGTCTCCCTGCGGGGTGTACCATAGCAAGCTTCTCATACACATACAGACACACACACAGGAACATCCTTACATACACACACTAACATGCTTACTTACACTCACACACACAGTCAAACAGTAACATACTTCACACATACTAACACACACATTTACACACACAGTAACAAACCATCATACTTACACACATATATACAGGAACAACTAAACTTATCTGCAAAATAACAACACAAACTTAAAAGCAAAGTTCTGACAAAATAAAAGTATATTAATTGTAATTAGAAAATACATGACTATTTTGCTTTTCTGACCAATTTGCTAAAGCGTATTTGCTTAACACACTAGAGAGGTCAGTAATAGTTTTGTTGGAACAACACCTTTAACACAAACAGGCGTTTAGAGCAATTACAAGCCTATACACTATAGAATGGAAGCCTTTATAAAAACCTTGTAACTTGTTAAAATTGTAAGATAATAGCAAGAAAGAACAGGATTTTCTGAACAAATATTGGAAATCTGCATACGAGAAGTATACCGCTGCCCAAAGTATCCCTCCATTTGCTGATGGGTGTAATTGTGCGAATGCGTGTATATATTGCCTACAAGTTCTATAATTCTATATAAGGCTCTAGCATCCCCACAATGTTCCTAATTTGCAGAAGTGGCTTTAATCCGTAATTACATGTCTTTCACTGCTCTTGATGCAGCTCTATAGCCCCTGGGTGATGGTTGCAGTTAATCAATAACGTGCTGTAATACGAATGGTATCTAGGTCAATACATTACCAAAGCAGCACTAATGGCCATTGTTTAGTAACCTCATCTATTTGCAGATTTAGCATTTGCTGTATTTTGTTTATAGCTAATGTTAAAACACATTTAAAGGAAAGCTGGAAATATAGAGTAGGGATCATCAATATACTTAAAGTTTGCTGTTTGCGCACAGTTAATAACCTTCCATCTAAGGTCCCCCAAACCTGTGAAATCTTATTTACATTTTACACTAAACACTAACACTATATACTTAACACCAAAAAAAGCCTGCTAACTGTATTAACTGATTAAAATAAGAATAATAGATCAGGGACGTCCAACATGCCAAATGAATGGAGGACATCAAAGTGCGGCCAGCATGAGATCTGCAGCTGCAACTGCACCTCCAACCAGAACAACACCTAGGTGTAAGAGGGAGTGCGACAGCCTGAGTTGGTGTGTGAGAGAGCATGAGTAAGAGTGAGAGAGTGTGAGTAAAAAAAGTAATGAAATGCAAAGTAAAATGATGATGAAGGGAGATACTGTGCCACCGTCAATGTCTGTAAAGTCGTAGGGGTTATGCTGTACCTACGTCTGTGTCTAGCTCACAGTATAATGGTAGGAGTCCAGCAGGAGAAATGCTGTATATGTTCTCTTAATGAAAAATTAGTGTGGCCCATGCGCACAGATATTTCTGATGAAGCATCCCACTGCAGGAAAAATTCGGACACCCTTGTAATAGATGTATTACCCCGGGGAAAGGTATCTTTCCCCGGGGTCTTTTGCTAAGACCTGCATGATTTTTCCTGCATTATCTTATCTGCATCCTGCTGTTATCTGTCACATTTGAGATAAAACCATAACTGAATCCAGTACACATGATGAGAAACCTCTAAAAGGAACCTAGTGTAACAACATCCACCATAACGCATAGGGTTTTCACTTGTGACAGCTATCTTGGTTACGTTTCCAGGTAGTCAGGTGTTCTTCAGAATGGCAACATTTAGGCATGAGGGGGTTTTAGTCCAGAAGGTAACATACTACACTATATGATAACATGAGGACCTAGGTCAATCAAGAACAGCAAATACCAGAACATCAATCTACAGGAGCGAGAATCAATTAGAACTTGGTTTACCTTCTCAAATGTAATTTGTAATGTCATTTTCATCTGAGGGCAGAACATCAGTTTATGACCAGTAATGTTTGAGAAAAAGGCCTCTCTCAGTTCGAAAAGAAAAAGAAACTCTGACAAACAAGTTGTACATAGATGTAAGGTCTTGAATAATACCAAATGCAATGGATCTCCTTTAAAAGGGGGAGAGGTAGATAGTGAGAAAGATTAGTAAGAATAATGAAAAAAATAAAGAGTGTGAATGAGTGAGAGAATTAATGAATTAGTGTGTGGATGAATTGTGTGAATGAGTGGGAGTATGAATTCATGTGTGGATGAATTGTGTGAATGAGTGAGAGAATTAATTAATGTGTGGATGAATTGTCTGAATGAGGGAGATAATTCATGAATTTGTAATAATGCATTAATGAATATGTGTAAATTATTTGTGTGAATGATTGAGAGAATAAATGATTGTGTGAATGAATTATGTGAATTAGTGAGTGACTGTAAAAGTGTTTGTATGTATCATAGATGTATAATTGATTTGTGGAAAGGCAAAGATGGCACAAGCAGGGTGTTTGAGCCTTGGAGACCAACATGGCACATCTTATATATTGGCAGCACGGTCTAATATTTATATATATATATATATATATATATATATATATATATATAAGGGTCTTAGCAGGGTCTAATATTTAAGAAACTGCCAGTTCAGCTGTTATTTTGAAATCATATTTCAATCATAGTCTTTACTTCAAAGAGAAAAGTACATATTATGTAGTTAAAAATGCAAAATAAAAATAAAGTATGCAAAGTAAAAATAAAATGTGGTCACCCTATTAGAGTTACTTGTATGGGGAGGGGCTTTATCAGGAAAGGGGCCCTGTGTGGTCTCAGTCCGTCCCTGATTGTACTGTATGGGGCGTGCTGGTCTCCCAGTATTAGGTTGGCCAACAAACCTGGCTGAACTCACCCCCCTCATGTAATGTCACCCCCCCAAAAAAAAAAGTTAGTGCTCAGATGCAGTTATGCAAACGTCCACATTTCTGACATCAGAGAGCAGGGACATTGTTCAGTTCAGGAGAGCTAAATTATGCAGTTCTGGTGAACGGGACTTCTCTCCCAGAACCAGTATGAAACAATTCACAGACAGATACAATCTATCTACACTGATTTTAATTAGTAACATGGCATCTACACGTAATACATATTAGATTTCAGACAAGCAGATTATATCATCACATGAACTTTTTTCAGTCTCCTCTCCTATTCACCTGTGTACAAAGTTTGAAAAGTGCTGTTATCACCATGGCAACCAATGGAACGGTCCAGACAGATGGAGTATTATATTGATATATTGATAAAACCAATTAAATTCATATAGTGGGGGTGCGGCCTATATTCCCGGGCGCCGGGCAGGCAGCGGGGTTAGGATACAGATCCCCCGCAGCGGTGCAGGGGACCTGCATCCTACTCTCCGATACGCTCAGACAGCCACGGGGGGGGGGGTGTCGTGCACGGGAGGTTGTCTAAGCGCATCGTCCGCACGATGCGTTTTACCACCCCCCCCGGGACTTACTGGAGCAGACTCCCGGGTGTCTTGCGGGGCCGGCGGGGGACATCTACGCAATACGCGTATACAACTTCCGGTGCCGGCACATCAAGTGCCGGCACCGGAAGTTGTATTGCGTAGATGTCCCCCGCCGGCCACGCAAGACACCCGGGAGTCTGCTCCGGTAAGTCGGGGGGGGGGGGGCAGAGGAGGACAGTGGTAGCATATCTCGGGGAGGGAGGACAGTGGTAGCATATCTCGGGGAGGGAGGACAGTGGTAGCATATCTCGGGGAGGGAGGACAGTGGTAGCATATCTCGGGGAGGGAGGACAGTGGCAGCATATCTCGGGGGGGGGGCGACAGAGTGGCAGCAAAACTTTTTCTTTAAAAAAGCACCAAACTTTTAGGGTGCGGCCTATATACGGGGGCGGCCTATATCCGAGCCAATACGGTATATACGATTTTTACAGCACAACTCCCATTATCAAAATGGACCAACAAACATACAGCTCAGGAAAACAAGTTTTGGAGGTGACTCACTTTGACAGTTCCAGGCGGCACTACATGCATGTTATTTTATTTATTATTTTAATTTATTCCATATATACAGTTATGAATATATTTCATCAGCTGATCATCATCATGTTTCTTACGCACAGTAATCTGTTGTGCAGAATCCATTGCCCCATCTCTTATAGTCTTGGTTTTACCTACATCTCCCATAATGCACTGCAGTCCATCCAATAAGCCTGCATCACCTGGGGTCAGGAAGCCTACACACAATCATAGTTATTCAGCTGGGCTCTCTTCCCTGTTTTACTACGCTGGGAAGTGATAAGTCTGTCCCGTTTCCTGTGGATGGAATATATCACAAACCGATAACAGCATGTTCCCAACTGCTCGGGGATGCAGGGATCCAATGCCCTTGCAAGATGTCGGTGCTCACCCGTTTGTGGAGACGCTCTGCTTCCTCCTGATACGCAGCAAGCTGTTGTTTCCATTGTTTCACATTGGCAGTAGACTCCAGCAAGGCTGCTGTGAGCTTGGCATTGTTTCCTTTTAGCGTAGCCAGTTCTGCTTCCCAGTGCTTGTTGATGGCAGAACTGCAAGAAAGGAGCATATAACATGAGACCCGGTTCTGTTAGAGATAACATTATGTGCGACTGCTTTATTAACACGAGTAAAAGGCATTCCACAGCTGATGGAACAAGTATAGCCCTCATCCTGCCGTTACTGTCCCGAGATTATGGCCGAGGGTCATAGAGACTGTACTTCAGCGAGCACTTAAGGTCTGCAAGTTGCACACATTGCTTACAATAGATAACCTCTGACCCTTTAGTTTTAGATTATGACCTCTTGTTCTAACATTCTCCTGGCATGACAGTGTGTAGCCCTTTTATTAAGATTTATTGTTTCACCTACTCTACTGAATGTAAAATGTAGATTTCTTCATATTTTCAAAGGGGAATACTTAATTGTCATGTGACACAACTGCAGAATATGATTTTTGTTACTTTATTATATTATTATATATATATATTATATTATAATATATATATTATATTTTTAGATTTATTATTATATTAAACCTTCAGTGTAAATAATACAATGGCAGATCATCTTGTTTTCTAAACATGCTAGACAGCTTATTTCATATGTTATCTAAGTTAAATGGCACTTTTTTAACTGTTTTATGGGGTGAAACAGCTTCTATAGACTTTTAATGTTGATTTTTAAATAAGAAAAGAGGAGAACAGATTCACTCTCCATTTAAGTGTAACGACCAAAGGAAAAAATGAAGAAAACTAATCTTCTATAGATAATAGTGAATTAGTCAAAAATCACCATTTTCTAAAAATAAAAACATGAATGAATCCTGGTGAGTTTTACTTCCAGCATCTCATTGCTTTAAATTAATTAATTTAATGGGATACTTCATGCTGCTAGACCATAAACTCACGCCATTCCATGTTGAAAATTGTCATTAGAATTAATGCAAGTCATTACGGAATTGCTAGCTAGTCCTCTGCTAAAAATTCCCAGCCAAAGGCTATGAAAGCACTGTTATTTTCTGCTAAGTAGGTCAGTTATGAAAAATAAATCCCAGTGGTTTCACCATATGGAGCTTTTTTTGGCATAGAAGAAAGGCATGCAAATATTTAAGCTTACCAAAAATGAGATACAACATATGAACAAGCAAATGATTTTATCTATGACATAATGACGTCTTAAAAGCATGATTTTATTTTGTCATACATATATAAGCTTGTAACTATTTTCTTCCCTCAAGAGAATTGTAGATAAACAAGGATGTAGGAACATCAGAAGCAGTGGTGTAACTAAAGGGGTAGCCACTGTGATGGGGCCCGAGGGCGATCCCTGCGACCTCTTGTTCTGTGTCTCCTTGTGCTGGTTCTAAGCAATTTTGACGTCACGTGACTCTGTGGTGAAACCGAGGCTGCTTGCGCAGTATGCAGATAGCGGACCTAAAGCTGTAGGAGATGTAAGGGGGTGCGTGCGGGAGGGAGAGGGTATGTAAAAATGTTTGTGAGCATGAATGCCTATGTATAAGTGTATGTGAGCATGAATGTCAGTGTATAAGTGTATGTGAGCATGAATGCCTATGTATAAGTGTACGTGAGCATGAATGTCTATGTATAAGTGTATGTGAGCATGAATGCCAATGTATAAGTATATGTGAGCATGAATGCCTATGTATAAGTGTACATGAGCATGAATGTCTATGTATAAGTGTATGTGAGCATGAATGCCTATGTATAAGTGTATGTGAGCATGAATGTCTATGTATAAGTGTATGTGAGCATGAATGCCTATGTATAAGTATATGTGAGCATGAATGCCTATGTATAAGTGTACATGAGCATGAATGTCTATGTATAAGTGTATGTGAGCATGAATGCCTATGTATAAGTGTATGTGAGCATGAATGTCTATGTATAAGTGTGTGTTAACATGAATCTGTATGTGAAAACAGTTGTATGTATAAGCATTAATGTGTAAGTGTTTGTGTTTTCGGATAGATCTGTTTGTGTAGGTGTTTGTGTGTGAGCATGTATGTGTAAGTGGAATCTTGTTAGTTAGGTTGGCAATTTGTTGGGAAAAGTGGGAGTTGTAAAAATAATAAAATAATATAAAAAAATGCATTTATAGTTTTGTGTTCAAAATGCCCAATACGTAGCGTGGCGGAGGCTTAGGCCATTCTGTCATGAGATTCAGACACAGCCTCAGATAGTGAGCAGATTATTAATTCCTTAAGCAACAGTTCGGGGGGCTCTGCTACCAGCCCGCAACCCTCAAAAGGAAGCGTACAGGCTCTGTGCCTATGGCTGATAAAAATCTGTGGGTGCCACAATTTTGTGCAACTGGACATACCCCCATTCATGGCAACCCCAAGCATCACAGAAAATATAACGGACAGTCAATTTGTACAGCTCTTTCACCAATTCATTTTTTAAGGCTATTGCTGCTCAGACAAATCTTTATCAGCAGTACATTGCAGCTAACCCTACCTCATATTATCATAACTGGGAAGGCTCCAGGTAGCCAAAGCTCAGAAGTTTCCAGGTATGCATATTATACAAGGCAGCAGATCTGGCACCCCACTGACAGATCCAGAAGTTTTTTGCTCTTTCTGGTGATGGGTATTATAATGAAGCCAAGTATACTTTAATTTGGGTAATTTGGTATTTGGGTAATGTTACCTTCTTAAGAGGAGAACACGTGTACTTTGATTTGATATCACATCATACTTTTTTGTCATACAATGTTGTGAATCCAACTTTGATATACTTTGCCTTTCTTTACTTATTTGCACCTTATCCTCACTAAGCAGCCTTCCTTCTGAAAAATCAAATTTTCTTATGTTTCATCTACTAGACATTTATATAAAAGCAATAACTTTTTATTTGCACTTCTGCAATCACAATTCTGCCACATTGGTAATAGATTAAAGGCTATTCAAGAATCTCAACTGCAAATCTTATTCCCATCATACGGGGTCTGATCACAAAATGCCTCATTATATACAGAGGTACAGCTACATATCAGATAAGACGCAGTCTAACCATTAACGCAAGCCTTCTCAAAGCCATAATCACTTCTAAACCAGTTATTATAGAGTTTTCAGGACTTATGCTTCTCCTGTTTCCTTGGAAACCATCATAGGCAAACTACACACACAATCAACATCACTTATAATATATATATATATATAGATATACACATTACATTACGTTTACATTACATTTATTTATAACGCGCCGGCAGATTCCGCAGTGCTGTTACAGTCAATAGAACCATTTCACATACAAAAACAAACTGGTGCAAAGGAGAAGAGGGCCCTGCTCTTGCAAGTTTACAATCTAGTTGGTGGTTGAGGGGGAAGTGAGACAATAGGAGAGGACGGCTTGGATGGGTATGAGTTGATCTGGTTCCGATGATGTGTTGAAGCTGTTGATTGTTCAGATGGCTTGATTATGATGGTTTAGTAATTTTAGTGATTGTGGTCTCGGTGGAATGCTGTGGACAGCTCAAGATTGTAGAGAGGGAAGCAAAGTATTTGTGGAGAACAAATAAGTTGATAATAAGTTAATCATTCCAGCAGTTCGGATGCCGAGGGTTGAAGGGAAACTGGACGATAATTTGATGGGGTTGGGATCAGTCAAGGGTTTGTTTAGAATGGGTGAAATGATAGCATGTTTAAATGGATGGGAATATACCAGAGGAAAAAGAGAGATGAAAGCTATTTAGGTTAGAGTTGGAGTAAGGACACTAGCGAGGGATGGTAGGAGATGCGAAGGTACAGGGTCCAGGAGGCAGGTGTGAGGTGGGAGGACGAGAGAACCTCAGAGACTTCAGTAGTGGTGACTGGACTGAAGCAGTTGAGGGTGGCTTGTGAGGAGGAGGGAGGTTGGCATACCATATGAAATACCACATGATGGGGAGGATGTTATCCCTGATGGTGTCAATTTTGTTTTTAAAGTGGGTAGCAAGTTCTTGGGCAAAGAAGCTGGCTACACTGCTACACACAATGTGCAATTTAAAGCTCTCTATTAACTATAGTATCTTATAATGTAATAGCTGGGAAAGGCTGTCACATAAGGAAAACATGACCACATTCTCTCTATGTCAAATCCATGTTATTTTTATGCTGTACGTTTTTTGGGGGGATTTATTCAAAAGAGAAAGTTGTGGTTTTAACTCTCACTTCACTGTTCATTATGAAGGGCAGATACTGGCACATTTCTCCATTGTGAATATCTATGCTAAGCCTGTATGATGCTTAATTTAATGTGTAAGGAAACTGTGAAGAAATTTTGCTAATTTAACTATACATTCTACACAGCCAGCCAAGGTTTTTTCGGCAGGAGAATCTCACTGGGTTTGGTGCTTCGTGTATGTACAGTGAAGTCAAGCTGAAACACAACTCTCCTTTTAGTGAATAATAGACCCTTGTGAGTGTATCAGAGGGTGTTGGGTATTAAAAAGTAAACTATTTTAAGTAGCCTGCATGCTGTAAATAGAGCCTAGGCTAAAGCAGTATTATGAAATAAACTAGGTATTATAGCTAGTTCACTATCAATACTGTAATTGTTTTGGTAGAAACGCATGGGGAAATAGTAAAGAGCCTATTTTTTTTGCAGTTCCATTCTGGCAGAGATGGGATTTGCAATCCATATATACTCAACTCAGCAGGTAAGTTTTCCAAACATCTTGGAGAACTAACCACAGTTCTTCTGTGGATTTAGACAGCCTCAGGTGCTTCTTTCTCTTCATGTAATCCCAGACAGCCTCGATGATGTTGAGATCAGGGCTCTGTGGGGTCTCATACCATCACTTCCAGGAATCCTTGTTCTTCTTTACACTGAGAATAGATCTTAACTACTTTGGTTTTATGTTTGTGGTCATTGTCATGCTGCAAAATAAATTTAGGGCCAACCAGATGCCTCCCTGATGGTATTGTATGATGGAAAAGTATCTGCCTGTACTTCTCAGCATTGAGTGGACCATTAATTCTGACCAAATCCCCAACATAATTTCCAGAAATGCAGCCCCAAACTGGCAAAGTGCCTTCACCATGCTGCCTGCAAACACACTTGCACTGCTCCCCAGCCCTTCAGAGAACAAACTGTCTTCTGTTACACCCAAATTCAATTCTTTACTTATCAGTCCAGAGCATCCACTGCCATTTTTGTGAACCTCAGTTCCTGTGTTTTTTTGAAAAGTTGAGGCCTTGTTTCAACAATGGCGGTATGGCTTTTTGTCTGCAAGTTTTTTTGACCAGACATCTCCAGACAGTAGATGAGTGTACCAGGGTACCACTGTTTTCTGACAATGCTGAGCTGATGGCACTGCTGGACATCTTCTGATATACAGATTTCATCTGATGCACTTGGTTTCCTTCGCCAACCACTGCGGCTAGGATCCTCAACATTGCCCTTTTCTATGTACTTCTTCAACAGAGCTTGAACAGAACATCTGGAAATCCTTGTCTGGCTGGGAGAAACAGTGCTCATGTGCATGTGCTTAATTTACTAAGCGATCACTTCTAGTGATTGCTACAGAGACTCCTCAGAGGGCCACTATGTAACTGTTAAATAGTGACATCACTTGCCATCAATCGCTAGCACACAGTACAAGGGCTGGTTAGAAGGAGATCCATAGTCTCCCCAACCGGCACTGCTCCCCTTGATTAAATCACCTCAGACGACTGGCTTCGCTACCTGGTACTGAGACCGGCCCTGGTACTACGTATGTAGCTGGAATTCTAAGATTTAGGTCAACTTAAATCTACCTATAGCTTGCACATTTTTTTGTCAATTGGTAAAATTATTTTAGATAATAATACATAATAATAATGCATTTAAATTGTTATCTAATGCAGAGATTGTGGACAGTCTGTGGCAGAGCCAGCATTATATAATTAGTACCCTGTCCTTAACCCCCCAACTCTTACAAGGCTGCCTAAACCAATCAACAATAATCAGCAAGTTAACAACAGGAGAAAGATAACTTAATGAAGAGGTATAAGTACGGAGATGCTGGTAAAAGGAATATATATGAAACCTTTCCCCATGGCATACAGAAAAGATGGTTTTCTAATAAATATTTATTGCTTATTTTAACATGTAAATATCACTAAAGACATTTAATAACTGTATAGTTAGTCAGTCAGTCCTCTTTAACTGTAAAATAGGCACATAATAAAAAATACATGTAGCAAACAAGCCTACTTAGACATCTGGCACAGCGTTGGTGGTGTTAAGAATTGTTAGGGAACGGAGAAAACTGAATAACATGCTTTTTTGTGTAATATTTTAAGGCCAAATTTCTGTTACCTGTAGTCATACAGTATGCCTTGGTTAGGAGATTAATAACACTGTAGCATTTGTATATTCCATACAATATTTTAGGATTTATGGCAACATTCAGCCCGATAGGCAAGTCCATCCAAATGGCCACTTTGTAGCAGGCCAAAAACACGTTTGGCAAACAACATACTCAACGCACACTATTCAGCCATGGTTCAGGGCTCATTTACAATTAGCATAGAAAACCATGGATGTAATTGCTACCTAAAGTCCCAATTACCATTGGTGTATTTACCTTTGGTGCTGCCTTAGACCTAACCATGGTGTGGAAGGGAACTATAGAGAGCGGTGCACAGCCCTACATAATGTTAATTGGCCAGTTGGGAAAATCAGTGAACTCCTTTTTAACAGGCCTATTGACTAGTGGGGTTACAGGGAGCCTGATCGTCCAATAACCCCCTTGGACCTGCCACTCTAGGCTTGGGCCTAGGCCACAATACGCCATGGCTTGTTATTGTGGGTGTCCTGGTGGTTATAGAAACTTGCAAGTCAACTACAAGAAAGGCTTTTAGTAATGGCCCAGCGGCCTAGGGGGTAGTTCCCCCATGCTTCGCTGTACAGCCTCCCCATTTATTTCTTGTACATCTCCAAAAGAATGGCGGTAGGGTTAATTCACATAATCTACATTAAAAGGCACACTAGCATCATCTACAGGGCCCTATCACAATTTGTTTCAGTTACTTAATCCCAACAGCATCAACATTTTTAATCAAATGGTGCAAATAACCACAGAATGATGTAAGAGGAATTTATTATTTTGCACTAAACCTAGAACTTGGATCTGGGAAGATGATTACCAGTGATGATGGCAAAGACAGCAGAAGGTTTGGGACAAGGCAGGAGGCAAGAGAGCAGCGCTGGAAAGGGCAGTAATAAATGGGGCATATTTAGTCCTAGGCTGTCTGAAATTTCCTACCTGGACAACACATATATTTGTGGCTTTCTGGGCCATATTTCCTTTACTCGATCACATGCCTGTCATATCCTGGTGCTACATGTCCTGGATGGTCACTAAGGGGGAGCAAAGTGATGGGGGCCAGTGCATTGGATTAAAATAGTTGGGATTAAGAAGGTATGAATGATTTTAATTTTAGATGCCAAAAATTATAGATATCCTACTAAAGAAATTGTTTTAATTTTGTGTTATACAAGCCCTTCTCTGTGAAACTATGTAGGTAGGAACAGTGATGCTCCCAACATAAGCATTCTATCGTCAACTAGCTAAAAAAGGTCCTTAAAACAACATTCTAAAGATCTCTTGGGAATAATTGAATTTCAAAGAAACCATGAGAAATTAATATTAATAATAATATTATTTTAAATTAAAAAAAAAAACTTTTTTATTTAACAACATCATTGCTCATTAGCAGCTGTTAGTTACAACTTTACACCCTATCTTTCTGTCAGGGTAGAATATTCCTACCAAAGGGATATATAATTGTGGTAGTTTGAAAATGTTTTTATACATATGTAATTAAACTAAATAATACTGATTTGCATAGTTTTATCATCTATCTTCCTTTGCATGCTCCTAACTCTACTTTTTGTATGTTTGCATGCTATGTATGTGCCTCCTCTTTCCTCTGCTAATGCCCCTCTTTTTCAGGAGTATGAGTATGAGTGTATCACAGTGTTTTACAGCCCTAAAAATTACAATAATGCGCATAGGAACAGCAAGAAATGTAATTATGATTTGGTGTTTTTAAAAAAAAAAAAAAAATGTAATGGTTTGGTAATATAAATATACTCATGGATTGGGGTTCCTGCTAAAGCTACAGCCACTTATGGGCAGGGCCAGCCTTAGGGGTGTGCGACCTGTGCGACCGCACAGGGCGCCATGGTTGCAGGGGCGCCTGACCGGGACTTAGATTAAAACATCGTTTTTTTTGTTTTTTTTTTTAACTTTATTAAACATCATTGATGTTTAAAAAAAAAAACGATGCTTTAATCTAAGTCCCGGTCAGGGGCGCCGAGCGGTTGCTCGTGAAGTTCTCGGCAACCGCTCGGCGCCCCTTACTCTCCGTGACTCCGTCCCGGTGCCAGCATCTCATGTTGAGCGCCGGACTATACCGGCGCTCAACATGAAATGCCGGCAGAGCGAGAAGACGGATGCCTCCCGCTCTTACCGCAGGACTCCGGCAACAAGGTAAGTGGGGGGGGGGTAGTTTGAAGGGGCAGAGGGGGGGGTAGTTTGAAGGGGCAGAGGGGGGGGGTAGTTTGAAGGGGCAGAGGGGGGGTAGTTTGAAGGGGCAGAGGGGGGGGTAGTTTGAAGGGGCAGAGGGGAGGGGTAGTTTGAAGAGGTAGAGGGGAGGGGTAGTTTGAGGGGGGGTAGTTTAAAGGGGCAGAGAGGGCGGGTAGTTTGAAAGGGGCAGAGAGGGGGGGGTAGTGAGGGGGGGCGCCAGAGGAGTAGTCCGCACAGGGCGCCACAACGCCTAAGGCCGGCTCTGCTTATGGGGGTCACCATCTAAATTGCTGCAGCCAAGCATCAACGACTAGGCTTACCCTGACCCCGAGGTCAGTCCTTCTAAATCCAAGCGGGAGAACGGCATTTGGCCCAGCCTTTCTGGCTCCCAGGTATGTACACAGACCATAGAGTTACATACTAGAGATTGTTTGGTCTGATGGCCACATATTTTGAAACTTATATCACCACCTTCGTTATTGCACACCAGTCTGGGAAGTTTTATAGTTAGAATAATTATTTTGTGATGCAGTTACTCTATAAACTCTTCTAATACATTTAGTTGCAGTTAATGTAGAGTGCATCACATCCTAAGGGGGTTATTGATACCAATGATTTTCTGGAGGGAATAATACTCTGCGTTTCTCATGTGTTTCCCAAGTTCACATAGGCACGTGTCGCCGGCTGCTTCTGCTGGCTTCTGCCCTATTATTCCCTGATCTGCTCTTTCACACCAGTTTGGATGGGTAGTTCTTGAAAAAGTTTCCTCTTAACCTAGCCCATTGCTCCTGACACGTTACCGTGAATCTTGCCTCATGTTCCCTGTTGGTTGAATGTTTTGTCACCCACTTTGAATTCTTCTCTTGGCAATAATGTTACGTTCCCCGTAAAAACAGTGAACCCCTTCAATATGTAATGTCTAGCCTTTCCTGCTATGTAACATAATGGACATCTCAATGACACTAGTGTAGTGGCACTCGATCTGGAAGAGAAGAAGAGCCAGTCAGCCAGGAGGTTTATTGCCCCATTGTGGTATGGCACATGATCCTATGTACCACCACACTGACTGAAGACCATGTGATGTGTAGATTATTAACAGTTGGAAAGCTACCAATTGACTGGCATGTGATTGTCTCCTTGTTATAGAGAGATTTTGGGATCATTATGTAACCATTACCACATATTAGCACAGAATTGTATTTTGTTGCATGGCAGGTATGTGTATTCCCATATGTCCCAAAACTCTTACAAGGTCAGTAAACAGCATATTTAATTGGTCTCATAGGAGGCTGATTTTACACCGTTGGGGAGTGTGCTAGATATCTTCTCAACAGGCTGCTCACCCCAAGGAACTCAGAGGGAGTTATATACAGTATAAAAAATGATTCTGATGAAAAGTGGTCTTATCACCACCGGAACCCAACTTATAGTTCTCATAAATGAAGCATTCTGTGGGATGCTATAGAGACACTTGTATGCATAACATTATTGAGTTAAAAGTTTAGAGAACAGTTTTTTCAAGGTTTCTGTTACCTGCACTTTAGTTATCTATAGTTACACGTTGTAAATGTAACCATCTTTTCAAAAGATGAAGTTATGCGTCCTAGGTCTCATATTTTTGCGATGGTTTATATAGGGATTACTATTCTTACAAACTGAGTCTTCATATAAGCCTTATTATCTGCATTACTACAGTTCCAGTTAAGGCAAGACTTGCTTCACAGTTACCCAACAATTCAAAGCCTACAGGTACTCCGACCACCTAAAATATTAATGGGACCACAAAATAGACAGTATGGGGGGTGAACATGGAATAAAGAAGTTGATGGTAAATGGTTGTTGGTGGGTCTTAGCCAAGTATGCTCCTCTCCACAGCGCACCCACAAAAACATGCTCTTCTTCAAGGCATAATTAGAAAATTTATTTGGTGGAAAAAAACATCATGCTTAAAATAATAGAACACACACCAAACAATACTCTGAAGGCATAGCAATGTAGCTGCTGAGCTGTAAGTGTAAATATACAGAAGCACTCTTTAAAAACACTTCAACACTTTCGGGGCAAACAGAAGCTTAATAAAACCACTATAATTGAACTGAAACAGTGGTTGTAACAAGATAGTTTGAAGATGTCATAGTAAGGTTGTTTGTACCTGGAAACCAGAATAGGGTGGGTCTGGGCTGGGCCAAATCTATTTACCCATTAAGTTAGAAGGAAAGACCTTTAAGCCAGAAATGCCCACTGTGTTTCACATCAAGAGCATATGAATGATAGTGAATGTCATTGAATACGTTTTAAAACTGATTCGAAGAAGTATATTGAATGGAGCGTCCATTGCTGCCACTTATTTTCAGTGAGCATCTAATTGCAATGAGTGGGTGGTCAATGAGCTCTGCTAATGGTACTGTGACTTGGTCCACTGCTCCATATGCAATTGTTATTCTTACCAAGTTCTCTTTTCCATCCATTAGCCCACCACATCCACTGTTAGCCATGTGTCATCCTCACCTCAACTGTGCCCAACAAAGTGGGACCTCAGTAGGTTGAGGGAGCACCTGTAGAATATGTGCCTAGTGGCTATAATGCTGGCCCTGCATATAGTTGGAATTCCTTAATTACAGGTTCTCTGTCTACATAACCTGGTAAGCTATTGCTTGGGTGGCCCAATTTCTCAATTGGTGGTAAGAAGCTGTATATTAATACTGTGAAAGTAATCTTCACTTCTAAAATTATGTTCATAGTACATGCTAAAAAAAAATTTAATCAATAGAAGAAGTTGCTAATCTTCAATGCAGATCATCTCATGTGTCATTATGGAAGTTGCTATTGGAATTAAAGTACTAAGGTTGAGACTCAAGACCTATATTAACCAAAAGGGCACTGCAAATGATGGCATTTAGTACACTTGAACATTTTCTTCAGGGCCTTGTCTTCAAACACGGCATCATATAAAATTGATGATTTGCTCTTAGCAGCAAAAAGTTGCAAAAATTAAACTCCTTTTAATTATACATTATGGTCGTCAAATTTATTATTCGAATAGAAGTGTTTAAAAATTTAGTGTAAACCTTTGATCCTAATCGTAAAGTACCTATTATTTTAGATCCAACAAAAAGTGCTCCACGCTCAAAGAAAAGACTACCCGGGATGTATTTTGCATTAATGAAGTTTAATAACCTACATTTCTGATTAATGTTAGCAGCAAAATGCTTGATCAACGCAAGGAAGAAACTGATAAGATACAGCATTTGTCCATTAAAAAAAAAGGTTTTCTAGTTACGCATCACCATCACAATACAAAACACAATATAAAATGCATTTGTGTCCTTTTCATTTTGTCCATAAACCGCTGCATGATACAGTCCGGGCTTTTTAGATTTTAAATAGAAGCAGAGACTTTTCTAAGAAGCTAGCTGAAAGTGACAGGAGTGGGAGTCCAACGGCCATTGGGTGCTTACCGACTATGCCCCAGAACGGCAACATTTATCTTGCGGAAAATAAGAATTCCAATCCGTAATAAATTGCTTTCTTTCAGAAGGTGAAATGATGATTTTTAATTAAAAAAATTATTTTTTATAAGAGAATATGATAGTAGTGGCAGATACAGACTCCATTTGACACACATATATATATATATATTTACCTAGGAAATTGAATTATCTAACAGTTAAAAAAATATGAATGAGTGAATTTTTATGAATGAGTGAATATTATTTTAATACCTGCTTTAATAATATGGTTAATTTATGCTACATGGCTGCATTTGTTGCTCTGCACAAAGTTTTTATAGGTATCCCAATTAAGGGAGGTATCTGGTTACCCTGTGCTTTAATGCTATACAGCACTGGTGACGATGGTAACTAATAGTAATTGGCATTAATATATTTACATTTATTATATCCCCTAACAGGCGTGATTTTGTTGTTAATATTTACCGAAACTTTCAACGCATTTATTGCATTAAATTTCCCAAAGGATTTATTTTGCAAAGGATTTACCCAAGAGTCGGAAAAAAGCAAATGTATGTACCCTACATTTTACATTTACATTTCCCAATTCTCTGCTACCATTTCTGCCATAATCAATTTTTCGTGGCTGTAGTGACACTGATTTCAACAAAACAATGATCAACAAAATAAAAAAGCAGCATTTATCTAATCTGAGAACTTACTACGAATGCATACTTCCTAAACATGTTGCCCTGTTATGTGTTTGGTATCCTCTTCTGTGGCAAAAGAAAACGTTTTCATACCAAACCAGTTGGCCCGTCCGGCTTGATTTGCGCACATTGCGAATGAACTCTATTTTAAATAATTTCCTTTTCACATTGCTGAACGAGTCTTCTGTATTCCAGGCCAAGGGTAAAACCAGCCCTTACAATAACGCCATAACGCTATTACTGTGCAGTATTTATTTTTGGGGCTCTAACCCTTTAATTTGTTTATTTAGGGTTATTTCTACATGGTCATAATATTGTGTGATGATGAAATTTCCATTGTTAGCTCCAAAGAAAAGTCATACTTGAGTTATCTTATTCTTGATCTATGAACCCCAAACTATACATCAACTGTTAGAGGAGCAATGGAAACATTTACCAAGCACACATACTAACACATATGTAAAAACCAAACACATATCACTACAAAACAGTTCAACATTATTCATTATTATTTTATTTGTATATCTAGCCAGACGCAAAGTGGTGCAATTACCATAGAAACTGGAACTGCGTATTGTGCTGTGGTCACCAAAGAAAACAATATAAAATGCATGCTACGATTTCTGTATTCAGCACCAGAATTAGTTTTTATAAGCATAAGATGAGTCTGGAACTAATCATATTTTCGCAAAGTTCTCATTTTTTTAATCATTTCAGCAGATCGGAACCAGTGGGCCCATCTGGTCTACCCATTTCTCCTGCTGTAAAGACTCAAACCAGGCCTCGGCCTTGTCATAGATTCGGTATAGCTTTATGACCACCCCGTGTATGTTTACATTCCCTCGCTATATTGGCCATCACTGAGATTCTGCTCTACTCGCCGTGTAAAGTAAAACTTCCTCATAAAACATCTAAACCATTTAGTTTTAGATTATTATGTCTGGTTGTAACATTTCTCCTCCTTTAAAATAAACTTCCCTCCTGTACTTTGTTAAATCCCTTTATGTACTTAAATGTTTCTTCGTCTCTACTGCAAGCTCTACATATTGAGACCCCGTAGTCTTTCCTGAGAACTGTTCACCATTCTAATTCATTTTCACAAGTCCATGTGAAATATTCAAAGGGCTCGAAAGAGCAGCACCAGCCTATGCTATACATTCAAATGTAACATCAGACATGGCGGCAGACACATAGCTTTGGCAAAATATTTCAGTTCAATTATTGCTTCCGGCTGAGAAAGAGACAAAGTATTTGGAGCAATTTATAGCCACAATAATTACATACATGGAATATATTGCTAGAATAACTGGAAACACTCGCAAAATAACATTTTAACATGCATAAAGTAAGAAATGCTGTCGCAGAGCCCTCTTTAATAAATGAAGTAAAATGATAGAAAGTAAATCTTTCCGATGTTTCAACATTATTTTCATTATTAAAATAAATTACCAATAATTCAGACCATGAAGAACAATTAGAGCCAGAAAGCCATGCTCTAGCGGTTAAATAACCAAGCATTACATTTTGTTACAAATACCAGAATATTTTTTAAATGGATTTGTCTTTTTAACTTTCACAATATGGTTCAACTAGACACTGATAAGCCGATCTTATCATATATATATCGTATATGCAAGCAGGCAATTAAATATGCCATTAAAAAAAAGCTTTTGAGACCAAACTGAGAATTGTGATCTTTAGTATATTTAACCCTTTATGTGCAGCAGAACATTCTTAGCGGTAGCAGGGGCAGGCTCTATTGCGATGACCCCTAAAGAGAAGTATGTTCTCCGCTCTGTTCCTTGTAAAACATGAATCAATGGGTATACTGCGACACACACAAATTTGTAATTAATCATCACTCTGGTATTGGTGGTTTTAGTGAAAGATTATATTCATTCATAATAAGAGTAAAAAAAAAACTGCAGTTAGATTAGACTTTGTGGGGTTGAAAATGACCACTTGTACATGAAAGAATGAAGATCAAACCAGAGCTTTGTGCAATTCTACTGGAGATCTGTATATATATATATATATATATATGTATATATATATATATATATATATATATATATATATATATATATATATATATATAACATTGACCTGGTTTACATTCATTTAGGGATCATTTTTGCCCCTTAACACCAATCTCTTCTATCTGCAGGTCATTCGTTACTATTAAATTTTACCATCTACTCTCATGTATTTTTACACAAACTTTTACACACTATGATAAATAATCAGAGAGTTATTAACGTTTACATTAGAGGGTTTGTAATACTTTAAAACAATGTTTGCTGCCAAGGCAACTACTCTGTCAAGAACTTAATACCCATGCTTAAAAAATATACATAAATTCTAAATTATTATTTTAATTTGGTCCAAGCAGCTAACAATGTTTTACAGCATGAAACAAATATAATATAAATAATAATAAAAATATAAATTATTATCAAACCTCCCTTTCTGTATCCTATAGGCTCACTGGCCGTGACGGTCTCTCTGGGTTCTACCTACTGCCTACAGCACATTGGTTTGGGGTAGGGGTCCTATAGATCTTACTTTAACATCTTTTAACATGAAAATAGAGATTATCCATAAAATAGATCTGGACTTTTTGTTTTATTTCGTAATAGCCACTAGGACAAATCTGATTTTTTTACGTGATCACTCTAAGAAATATGTTAGCCTTCTGAAAAAGTATTAATTTTAAAAAGCAAACAATATTTATACTCTTAATTTGAACATTCTGCAAATATTGTGTTCTTTAGGAGGTCACATCTCTTTTTCTTCCCATAAAATGTGAATTGCTACCGGTACTTTGCCAAACGCCACCAGTAAGATACATTTTTACAGGTGCTTCAATAATAAATACTAGCACATTTTCAGTGATAAAAGCCATATCAATGCTACATGGTTTGCATTAAAATTGGAGGCACAAAAATACAATACTTTCTAGTTCCAAAAAATCTAGACCCAATTCTATAACTACACAGAATTCATGCGAAACAATTTGTATAAAAATATGGTATATATTCTCTTAATTAATAATAATAATTGATAATTCTCTTAATATAATAAATGCTACATAATGTTTGTATTTCACGTCCCTTAAATTAAAAAGAGGTAATTTCACAATTCGCAAAATGTGCAAAAATATTTTAACTAGAACGTTACTCAACGCTGAACCTATTTCTATAAAATGTTCTAGAAATAGGAACGCAACACTTCGTACAAGACACAAATAAGTGTTTAGTAAACATTTTCAAAAAATTGCAATCAGCACTTCCCGGAAACAGGTCCTTTTTCTAAAATAGAAATCCCTATCAATTATTAAAAAGGACACCAAAAGGTCAAGGAAGAACAAACCTGCATTAAACACATGCAGAGCATGCAAAGTAATTCATCTTTTTTCTAAAAGCTAAATAAAAAAAAATCTGTCCAATTAATAAACCTCTAGTAATTACAATAATAAGTAATAATTATTATTTTAATTAATTCTTTCTAGATTGGCACAGATAATTAATGGTAAATGCAGCATCAGTGTAACTTCAGTGTAAACTTCAGTTTCAATGTGTAAAATCTAAATAACACTTGTGAATTAAAAATTCTGTCACCTTTTTATTTTTATAACTTTAAATTGCCTTAAATAGACCAATTGCCAAACTTTGCAGGAGAATTATTGGTCTTCTCCCCATTATGTCCTCGACCTCTGTTTATCTGACACGTGCGGACCCTGAATGCCAATACATGCAGATCTACATATGACAGGAGCACAAGACTCTGCTTACGCCTGCCAGACAGTCAGTTAATCAGGATTTGGGAATGGAATTGGTACCTATGTGTAAATGGTAATGCATTCTGCGTAGGTTCAGCCCTTGGTTCAGAGTTTTGCGTTACTTCTGGAGTGGTTCGTTCATCATCTGTTCCATTGATACTTTCTGGCGTTAAAGGAGATTGGATGTCCCCTCCAGCCGATTCCTTAAAACACACGAAAGAAGAAATTAGCTTTAAGAAAATGCATAATTTCTAAGAAGAAAAAACAGAAAGAAAACCAATGTCTCAGCCTTTTTTTTTTTTTTTACCTTTTTTGATACTAAGTACAATTTAATGCACTTCCAAAAACAATATGTTCAACACTTTGGAGTCCTTATGAAAAGACTCATTGTAACGGCTTACAGCAGGGGTGTCCAACCTGTGGCCCTCCAGCTGCTGCAGGACTACATCTCCCATACTCCTCAGCCAGGCCCTTAGCTGAAAGAGCATTATGGGAGACGTAGTCCTGCAGCAGCTGGAGGGCCACAGGTTGGACACCCCTGGCTTAGAGTAATATTTCTGCCTATTAAACTACATTTCCCATGACACGAAATCAGCTAATAAACAACGAGTAGCTCGGAGGCCAAGTACCCCACACTTCATTACAGGATGGCACGATGTGGGCACGCGTTGGCTATACCACCGCACTTAAATCCATATTGTATTTAAAGTATAATGTAAAGAGGTATAAATTATTCACTACCTTTTTTCTAGAGCATCCTAAAAGAGCCATCCTGAAAACTCATATACAAGTTTGTATAATAATAATAATAATAATCTCCTGTTCCTGAAAGAAGAACGCTACTACCCATAATAAGAAACCAATATGGCGTGCTTAATGCACGATTGTAAAGTATTTTTCAGCAAAATAATGTGGATGCTGGGCAACAAAAGTATGTTCCTCTCTGTACAAGAGTATAATAAATGGGCCCATCGTCTACTTAATTGGATTACAATTTAGCATCAGCAGGCCCTCAATATCTGGCTCCGCCATGCCAACTGCCATTAGTTCATCCCAGTCAATTTGGACACCTAAGATCTGGACCAGAACCAATGTATTATATGCAACAAGATACGGACAGATGTCAGAGGCAAATGGTCTTCAATTAGAAAGAGTAAATTGGATGGAGCAGAAACCATCTTTAAAAAAAATGAAAGCAGAATTAAATTATGTGTCTGTTCAAATAGTATTTTGACTCAATATCTACAAAAACAGGAACTGGGTTGTAATGGTTTCTCTCCACTAGGACCATTTTAGAATATATCCCCCCAAAAATACCCCTTGTATGATTTTAACATGCTACATATATCCTCCTTGTGAATGGGGACGCTGCCAGTAGTCCCAAATATGTTAGGAAAGTCCAACAATCATATTCAAATATAAAATATATTCAAAAATTAAAAATAAATAAAAATCAGGGGGGTTTACTTACTTTACTTAGATACACTAAGAATGTAAAATCTCTTAAAATGGATTACTCTAATTTGTTTCTCCTTGGGTTTTATTTTTTACTAAGTAATGGGCAAGTTAATCTTGATCATGTTTTGGCCTTGTAAATTTTTTATTATATGTTATTAAATGTCAACTCCAACTTTCTAATGGAAGAAGAGTTACTCCTGTACAACGCATAGTTAATGCAAGGAGATAGTGAATAATGAATGCAAACCTATCAATTAGTTGCTGTTTTCAGGAGGTAGACTTAAAGCTGAAATGGCTATTAAATAATGTTCTATTCTATAATGAGCATATGCAAGTTTACATTATACGATGACTGTGCATGCGCCAAATCAGATTAGTTCATAAGTCAATATGCAGATAAAATGGTCTCCTAAAACACTGTAGGCTCACAAAAGCAGGGCCTTCCCCTCTTTCCTGTATGCCGTATGTCTATTCACATTTCTTACATTGTAGAAAGTTACTTTTAACATTACATCACCAAGGAACTTGTCGATATTCTGTAAATACAGCGAGGCCCGCATAGCTTTTACATCTCCAGTGTTCTTGCATACGTAGGAATATCAATATACTACAGTTTGTTTAAGTAATAACTAAAATATTTTTTCGTTTCTGGAAGGAGGAGTATCTTTTTGATCTATCCAACGAAACACAGGCTGTTGGCTTCCAGGCATATATCATACGTATGCTGACTCCGCAAACGATCACAGGACCACCAATAAAACACAAGCTGATTATAAACATGAAAGTATTCTCAGCAACCATGTATAAACAGCTTTAAGTGTAAACAATGTTAACTCTGTCAGAATGTATTTGCCCTTCCCCTTCTAAAATGTTTGCATATTTGGCAAACTTAAATGTTTCAGATTATCCAAATAATGTTAGTATTAGGCAAAGATAATCCGAGTAAACACAAAATGCAGTTTTGAATCCTATCCTACCCTACCTGGCCCTATATGATAAAATAACCACCCCGTTAGTTACCAACTGAACCAATTAACCAAATGTAATTGATAATTGGGTTCAGTTTCACTAGACACACCCAGGCGTGATTACTGCCAGCCCTGCGGAATCTAATAATCATTAACATGAACCTGCATTGCAAAATGACGTGGTCTAAAAGATCTCAAAAAGCAGCACATGATGCAGCGATCTAAGCATTTCAAAAACATTAGAGACAAAGTCATTGACATCTATCAGTCTGGAAAGGGTTACAAAGCCATTTCTAAGGCTCTGGGACTCCATCAAACCTCAGTGAGAGCCATTATCTACAAATGGAGGAAACTAGGAACAGTGCTGAACCTTCTCAGGAGTGGCCGACTACCAAAGTCCGTCCAAGAGCCCATCAACTATCTCATCCAGGAGGTCACAGAAGAATCCAGACTAAAGAACTGCCGGCCTCACTTCCTCAGTTAGGGTCAGTGTTCACAATTCCACAATAAGAAAGAGACTGTGCAAAAATATCATCCATGGGGAGTTGCAAGAAGACTACTGCTGACCAAAAATAACTTTGGGGATAATATTCCATGGACTGAGGAGTCAAAAGAGGAACTTTTTTTTGGAAGACAAAGGTCCCTTTACATCTGGTGTAAAGCTCATACCAATATCATACCAACGGACAAACACAATGGTGGTAGTGTGATGGTCCGGGGGTGCTTTAATGCTTCAGGACTTGGGTGATTTGCTATAATTGATGAAACTATGAATTGTTCTCTTAGTTGGGTTATACAGCAGGACAAGGATCCGAAGCACACAGGCAAGTCCACCTCTGAATGGCTCAAAAGAAACAAAAGGAAGGTTTTGAAGTGGTCTAGAAAATGTCTTGGCTTGAATCCAATTGAGATGCTGAGGCATGACCTTAAACAGACAGGTTACGCTCGAAAAACCTCCAATGTCGCTGAATTACAACAATTCTGCCAAGAAGACTGGCCAAAATTCCTCCACAGCGATGTAAAAGACTCATTGACAGTTTTCGTATGATTGCAGTTGTTACCGCCAAGGTTGGAACAACCAATTATTAAGTTTAGGGGCAATTTCTTTTTCAGATGGGCGATACATTATGGTACAAATGCACAAAGCTTTTGGAATCATAAAATATTACACCAGGAATAGTTTTTCAGGGAAAAGTAACTAAAGTACCATAGTGTCCTCAATATTACCGTATTAATAGGTCAATATAATGAGGATTGGCTGTACTAACAAAAGTTTCACAATCCAAAAGCCTTTTATATAAATACAAAATAAGAATAGTTTTTCTGGAGATTTTTGTCTTTAAAATCAGCTCCTTATGAAACACAGTATTATTTTTAAGAAAGTAAGGATACATTTATATTTTTATGAAGAATAAAATATATCTTTAAATTTGGAGAAAAATGCATTTCTCCTTAATAGAACAGGAACGTTACATTTTACGTTTTACTTGGTAAAAATTCTGGTTTCAGTAGCTCTTGAGTTAAATGATTTTGTTAAATCACCAAGAATAAAAAATAGATCTGTGCCAAAACCGATTAGGATACATTCTTGTTATGTTTCTGGTCCATTTGTTTTTGGACAACAAATTTTGTTTCCAGCCATTTTGCTTTGGATGAAATTCAGAGGGCTTTTTTGGGGGCGGGGGGTAAACTACCGTAGTTGTTTTTTATGAGGAAACCGAGACATGGAAGTGGTCGCTGGGGAAGGTATGGAGAGAGACGATTCTGAGCTTCTTTTATTTCCATTTGTTTCTTGGGAGCCTTCTTCATTATCAGACATTCTTACAAATTAACGAATTATAACAAAATTCATTAAAATGCTTACTAACCTGTACTAAATGAACCTACGTATGCCATATGTATTAGGAACTCACAGTATGTGTACAACACTTACTTCATGTTCTCTGGACCTCCATAATTATTTCTCCCCGTTAAGTTATAGGCAGCCATAATAAATTAATTATTGGCATAAATGCTGTGACGTTGAGAATTTCCTTTTCACATCACCAAAGCTGCCAGTGCTATGAGCTCGTTTTGTCATTTTTGAGATGAGTGCCCAGAGTGCCACTGATTTTCCCAATAGGATGGCCAAAATATTAGACTATGAATATTTAACCACTGCCTATTAGGGTGTTGACACAACATACGGGTAGATGCATTGGGAACATAACAGCAAGAAAGGGATCGACTCCCTGCTAAATTAGTCAATGTGTAACAAATGCCTTATTATTACGTCATGGGAAAAGCCGCATCTTAACCCTAAGGTGAATAGAACCTAATGAAGTCTGAGCAGCAGAAAGCAATCCATGCTTTGGCAAACACATTACCTGTGAAGGCGTACTCGTAAGCTCCATTTTTTCTTGAGACTTCTCCTTTGCTAGCCGCGCAGCTTCTTTAAATTCCTGAAATTTTTCAGCAAACTACCAAAAACAAAATGAAATCAAACATTTTTAAAAAGTCAGATTGTAGGAATATCATGTAATCGCTCTAGAGATATTGTAGGAAATAAACCTGTCACGTGGATATTTAACCTAACAGGTGGAACTGTTGTTGATATACCCCATAAATGAATAACAATGTGCTAAAAATATATATTTTACATAATATGTTAAAATAATGGAATAAAAAAAAGAAACAAAACTGATCGACAGACAGGAAGGCAGCGCGGATCCTCTTTGGAGAGACATAGCATATGCTTCATCTGTGTGGATTTTGATCATTATTTTAACCCTTAAGTTATAGCTAACTGGCTTCTCCTGTTGATTTATATTTTTATCACAAAAATACTAGATATACATTGGAAAATCGCTTAAATAATGGATCCTGAAAACATAGCATATGTTGATATATATATAACATAATAGATTGTAAGCTTGCGAGCCGGGCTCTCTCCACCTAATGTATCGGTTTGTCTTAGTCGGTCAATTCTAGTCTTGTCGTACCCCTTGAATATATGTATTGTATTAAGCGCTGCGTAAATTGTTGGCGCTATATACATAAAAGATAATGAATGAATGAATGAGAGGGGTTAGTAGAGACTGAGCAGAATACCGAGGCTGTATGCGGGGAGTGAGACTCACAGGCTAGTATTCACCAAGCAGCAATCCTCTCATCATCGCTTATGTCAGAGCCGGCTCATGATGATGAAGGCATTAGCAGGGAATTAGCGCCTTAAGGTTCCCAGCGATAATAAGCAGAATAAGTGGTGTTTCCTTCTATTTTCCTGAGAATGGCTACATCTAGTAAACGCTATTGAGTTATGGATCCAGCGTGACATAAAGAAATGTCTACTTTCTACATGAATCGTTTACCGAGTTACTCACCTTTGTGAGATGATGTTCTGAGGAGAATCCCAGGCCATAGACCGTGTTTGCTCGGCTGTCTGCCCATTGCCCAAACTTCTGAGATGTTTTAGTGAACGTCATGTTTGGACTGATGGTGCTATTTATTATTGCCTGGGAAAAATAAAACGAGTTGATAAAGCCCTACATGTACATTACATTTTCATACGCTATCATCGCTAAGCATTATGATCTGCCAACCATGTGAGATTTTGCTTCAAGAACAGCTGAACTAGCCCTGCATAATGCATAGTTAAGGTATCCCTTAATACCACCTCAGTCACTTAATTGCAAATTGGAAGGATTTAACTAAAAGCAATATGCTCCAATGACTGATTTTCACCAGGGCTTTTCCATCCAGAATCAGACTCACTGTCCTCAGGTTTCTGAGGAGATCCAAGCAACCTATGCGACGGTTAGACCATGAAACAGTCAAATGGATGAGACGGCACCATTTTACCCCTTTCCTTGAAGGAAGGAAGTGTTCAGGTCGTGGTCTCCCCTGGAGAGAGTGACATATCTTGGCCCAGGCCTAGGGGTCAATCGCTCTGCTTCAAAACCAGGGGCAGATCACCATCTTGGGCAATCAGGAACCCGAGCGTCCTGCTCCCCAATCCCTGATTCTATTTGCTCTTCACGTGAAAATGACTTTTATCCTGCAGTTTAGCTACATACGGTACAAACACCGCCTTTACCTTCGGCTTGTCACTTTCAATGACAACAGTGTTTGTATCCAATTTTCTCTCAAGTATTCATCAAATTGATGGTATCCGCTTAAAGGAACAAATTCAAAACCGCTCAAATCTTTTGACCTTTTATTTGAGAACCTCCTCACTTTCTGAAATTATTAAGTAATTGGCAACTGAATTTGTTTGGGTTTAATATGAGAACGACTAAATAAATGCCACAACCTGCCAAAATCAAAATATCTTTATATATATAATATAATATATAATATAATTATATATAATTTGAACTGAGTTAGCTAACAAATGAGCATAATGTTTGTTCTCCGATTTAATATGGAGTGATTGATATATATATATATATATCATCCTTTTGCATAAATTGTATATATAGCTACTCGTGCGTTTTATTTGTGACATTTCTGCATCACGGAGATCTTTACTCAGTCCGCTATGATGCAGGAAACAGAAGCCACCACGAGGATGTAGCTGCTTATACACACAGAAATGTATCACTGACGAGTCGTTAACATTAAATAACTGCCATCTTATTCTCATTGTTAAATAAATTAAAATGCTTCTTCTACCCTGAAGGCTTAACATTTAACACCAAAACAGAACAGAATCAGGATATCCGCTGGTTAACCTGATGGCTCATAGAAACACGTACTGGGAAAGGTTAAAGCATACAGTGAAATATTTTATAAAGCATTGATAAACCTGAAATGAAGAAATAACGTTTTTTTCCCAAAAATGTTTACAACTGAGGTAATTGAAATGGGAGATCACGAATATTTTACTACTTCTCCATTTGCGCAGTGGCTTGTATTTAGATGCTTCAGATCTTCAGCCCGTTAGTAGAAAATGTCTATTTACTAAACTTCGCCACTAAGAGAAGGAAATAGGGAGCTGGATAAAGAAACTTGGCTTCCCCGGGTGTCCATGGGGCCAGTAACAGATTTATACAGGACAGCTTGGAGACAGACTTTGAACGTCAGGCACCGTTTGCCACATTGCTCTGTTATCCCCTTGAATATTCTATCAAAGCACTTAAAATTGTCTTATTCTAATCAGGCCAATTAACTCGTATTTAGATATTTTCCACTGCACTGCCGATCTAGGGATCATAATGTTTTGACTTTAGATTTTACGTTCATCACATGCAATTAAAAGATCCAGATCTTAAAGGTGCCACTTAGACAGAACATAGAAACATAGAAATTGAGGGCTGATAAGAACCATTCAGCTCATCTAGTCTGCCTATTTATAAAGACTTAAAAATGAGTCAGTCCTTAGTCTCACCTTAGGTGCAGGATAGCCATAGTCTATCCCATGCATGTTTCCTCACTATATTAGCCTCTAACCACATCAGCTGGGAGGCTGATCCACTGTATTTACCACTCTCTCAGTTAAAGGAAGCTGAGTAGGTGGGACAGCACCTTTAATATTTGGAGCTTGTTGTGATCCATGAGCGTTACTTTATGTACAATAATGTTAGATCAGGAGGATGATTACAATCAGAACAGTTCAGAAGATTATAAAGTTATAAACAACTATCTAAAAATATAGAACGGAAGACTGTCAGCCAATAAGAGACAAGCAGAGAACTCTCCCATTTTCCATTGGCTGCATACTGTTCTGACACTTACTTCTCACTTCTAGAGATGTAGAACTATTAATCACTTGCATAAATGACATTGAATGTGTTATTTTTTGCTAGAATACTTTAAACACCAAACGAAGCAAATCTTATTCACAGAAAGGGAAACCGTAATTATACAAACATTGCAACATCTGTGCTTCAATACAGGAATTCACCGAGGAAATCTGAGACCCAGGAATAGAAGCTGTAATTGGGAATTTAGGAGCTAAATTATGAACTGAAATGGATAAAACTAGGGCTGCAACTAACGATTATTTTAATAATCGATTAATCGGCCGATTATTTTTTCGATTAATCGATTAATCGGATTAAAAAAACAATATGCAAATTTTTCGTTTATTTAAAAGAATTTAATGAACTGGATGTTAAAAAACAACTTAAAATTTACATTAACATTCTTATTTTGTTATGATGTAATAAAAAACAATATTTTCAAAGTACAAGAACCCAAACACAATATTTATGAAACAAAATAACCCCAAACATTCTGAAAAGAGGTGGACTATTACTGTTCAAGAAACTTTGCCCCAGCACTTTGCACTTTGCACCCAGCACTTTGCACCCAGCCCTGGCACTTTGCACCCAGCACTTTGCACCCAGCACTTTGCCCCAGCCCTGGCACTTTGCATCCAGCACTTTGCACCCAGCATTCAGCACTTTGCACCAGCACTTTGCACTTTGCACCCAGCCCTGGCACTTTGCACCCAGCACTTTGCACCCAGCCCTGGCACTTTGCACCCAGCACTGGCACTTTGCACCCAGCACTTTGCACTGTGCCCCTGCACCCAGTCTCTAACTCTGCCCTGCACCCAGCCCTGCCCCCACATTCTGCCCTGCCCCCACACTCACACTCTGCCCTGCACCCACTCTGCCCTGCACCCACACTCACACCCTGCCCTGCATCCCCACCCCCACTCTGCCCTGCACCCAGTCTCCCACTCTGCTCTGCACCCACACTCACACCCTGCATCCCCACCCCCACTCTGCCCTGCACCCAGTCTCCTGCCCTGCACCCCCCACCCCCACTCTGCCCTGCACCCCCACCCCCACTCTGCCCTGCACCCCCACCCCCACTCTGCCCTGCACCCACACTCACGAACCGCTCTGTGCGAATGGAGCCACTCGCACAGAGCGAACCGCTCTGTGCGAATGGAGCCACTCGCACAGAGCGAACCGCTTTGTGCGAATGGAGCCACTCGCACAGAGCGAACCGCTTTGTGCGAATGGAGCCACTCGCACAGAGCGAACCGCTCTGTGCGAATGGAGCCACTCGCACAGAGCGAACCGCTCTGTGCGAATGGAGCCACTCGCACAGAGCGAACCGCTCTGTGCGAATGGAGCCACTCGCACAGAGCGAACCGCTCTGTGCGAGTGGCTCCATTCGCACAGAGCGATTCGCTCTGTGCGAGTGGCTCTGTGCGATCCGTGCACATAGACATGAAGAATACTTACCTCCGGAACGCGTCACATCCGTCACGTAGCTAAAAGAAGGCGGAGACTGCAGAGCGTGTAGCAGAAGCGGGGAACGCTCGCGGAGGTAAGTAAAAGGAGCCGAGTGCTCCAACAACGAATTGATCACTCGATTAATCGATAACGGAAATCGTTATCGATGATTTCCGTTATCGATTATTATCGATTTTATCGATTCGTTGTTTCAGCTCTAGATAAAACTCCTATTTTTTCAGTCATGTATTTTCCATTCACCAAGCATTTTGTCCTGGGGTTAAAGCGGGTATACAGACCACCATCTAGTGGCCACAATATGCAAGTGCGCTTACCACAGACGCCAATTACTAAATTAATAAATGTCTAAAGGTTTTAGGGTACTAATCAAGGCAGTGGAAAACCGAGTCTTGCAACATTTAGATGGAGCATTTTTTACACTCCTGTTTTGTTTATTTAAATAAATGCGGGCCTTGAACTCCAAAACCACTTTTGTATTTGTGGTGAAATCAATGGATTTGTGTGGTCCGGACCTGTCTGCAGTTCCTTCCGGCCGAAGTGCAAACAGATATTTCTTGGTACTCCTTTGGTTTAGGACTCACATTATCACTTATCCCGGGTCCCCAATTTGATGTATCAGATATTTGTCTGCTGCTGATCAGTGCTCTGTATTTACATGAGATAATTCCCACACTCTGTTTTGTTTGCGGCGTATCGGTGTTATAGACATTGAGAGGGATTTTGGATGAAATCCAAAATTTGCATGGCCATTTAAATTTTGCCCTGGGCTGATTTTTTTCTTAATAATATATGTTTAGGTTTATATTTTGAGGAATGCGGCAGTAAAGTTACACCATGAATATCAGGTTTAACAATGTTACATATCACTTCTGACAATAGGTAGCAAGCTTAACAATATACGACATCTCTAATACTTATTTGAGCGAATGAATGCCAGTACTTTATCAGGTAAGTGGTAGGGTCCACTGACATCAGAAAGACATCCAAGACATTTATACGTTGTGTGATTACCTAATATGATAGCTTAACAGTGATCTTTACTTTAAAAATAGTACCCGACGTTCCTCCTTTGGTCTGTTTCGCCCTCTTTACATGCATTGCCTGTTACATTACATGCGCACAAGAACATTGCAACAAACTTGGAAGTTGGTATAACTGGCTGACCAGTGGAAATCAGCTAATAGAAGAGTTAAAATCGCTGGTATTAAAACAAATAACAATAATATCATTAGAGATGTTAAAGACTTTTGATCTACATTAACATACATATATATGTCTTGTACACATACATGCACACACACAAACTAACACCATACCTTCGATCCGTCCAGACTAATTATCCTGTAGACATTCCTTGTGCTATCGTAGAAATAGGACACAGTAACTGCATGTTTGCTGGTAGGAACCCAGTTCTTCTTTGTGTTTGGATCAATTTGGAAGACATGGGCTCTGGTGCTAAAGATGGGTTGCTCTCTGCAGGTAAGAAAATAAAAGTGATTAACCTCATTGGGTCGTAGTAGAAAGGTATACGAGGAGAGAGGCTCGGGTGACAGAGGGGAATTATCCAATTGGCTTTCCATGGGTGGTGTTTGAAGTTGGTCACTGTGAAGAAGGCACCTATTGTAAAGGCAGCGTGGCTACTTTACTGGTCAGCAAAACTCCATTACCGCTAAATATAGACTCCTTAGTTATCCGTCTCTCACCACCCCCCAAACTCCATCTGCTCGCTCTGATTATATGGGCTGTCACGATTTCACCAAGCACTGCTCAACCAGGGTATCCACCTCCGTCTGCCACGTATTTAAATGTTTGAAGAATACGTTACCAGTTTTATTTAACCCATACGTCCCGGCGACATACGGTCATTAAACTTAAATATACGCACCGTGCTTATATCCGATGATTTAAATGATATGGTTCAATACATTCTTCTCCAAAATGGTACATTATAGATTACGAGTACAAGTCAGAAGCAGGATTCCGGTTTAAACTACCGGTCTTTAGTAAAACTTACCCATAATAATTATTGAAAAATGAAAAGCAAATTAAACTATATCTGTAAAAACAGAAAATTGTCGTTACGTGAACCTCTGCCTTTTATCACCATCGAGAATCTGCTTCAGATTAGACCATAAAGCACATATAATAACTTCAAAAATAAACATAATAGACAAGCTGATCGATGTGCAACCAGAGCTTATATCATTTTAAGGACAAAATAAGCACAGATTTAAGCCACGTGTGTTATTATTTTTAAGCACGTGTCATTAAACAGGTGTCATCAATATAATAATTGAAGCATTTTAAATAAAACCACAGCATACAGACCATTTCTAGGGTCCTACTGAATCATATAAAAGTCCCTACAGGCATCACCCCAAGGATAGATACTACAGATCTGCCACAATACCTGTATTTAAATCCAAACCCGGAGCCCTCTGCTTAGTTTTCAATGTTTTTTTTCCTTTATCGCCTCAGTGTTTTGTTATCTATATATATATATATATTTGTCCGTATTTATGTTGTAGTAGTCAAGCATTTTGACCAAGAACTAAAATCTATATGTGAAAAGCTACATATAGGAATAATATTATGCCAAATGGACGAGTCGCACCAGGTGCGGCGTCGACCTTCTAAAAGAGAGGTAAATGTATTTTTGGGAAAAATTAGGGCAAATGTTGTTAAAAAAAATAATAATAACAATAATAAAGAGGAGGCTGATTCAAGGGTCCTGTTATTGATAACTTTAGCAAGGATAGGAGGAGAGGCTTGATGAACCTGGATTAATAAAACGGAGCCCGGGATGGGTCAGACATCACAGTATTAGGCGTTAGATTTTTTGTTATATTTTAAAGCATGAGGGTTATTGTATGTATTTGTAACAAGTGGAATGGTTGGGCTTAAAAGTATTTTGTTCTGCAATTTAAAAAATATATGATTTTTTTTTAATGATTTAAAAATACACAGAATTATTACCGAAATAAAATGGCGACTCGCAGTCTGCATGATATCACTTTAGAACCAGCCTATCTTTTCTGTGTTATTATATATCATTTTTCTGGCATTCTAACTCTGCAGATTTCATTACGGGTAATAGTTTTTTTTTTAATTAAATGTCCCTTTCCACTTTTTCAGGTCTTTAATGATTTCCTAGCGCCAAGAAAAAAAAAAAAGTACTAGACTATGATAAAGTTCTAGGTAGTTCTTAGTAATAGACTAGATAATACAGAGAGAATCTGTAACCGCCGGTGATATGTTACTCCAAAAAGGTATTTGGAATTTTAAGCCAAGTCATACTCAAAATAGAGCATGACACGATTTACCGGAATTATGTTAATGTTCTCGAATGACCCGTTCCAGAAATAGGTTAAGACTCGGATTTATCAGTAGTCGTCTATCTAGATCAGGGTTGTCCAAACTGCGGCCCTCCAGCTGCTGCAGGACTACATATCCCATACTCCCCAGCCAGCCCCTTAGCTGAAAGAGCATTATGGGAGATGTAGTCCTGCAGCAGCTGGAGGGCCGCAGTTTGGACACCCCTGATCTAGATAATGTATGTTTTAATGCATTGTGTTACCTGTATAAATGTACTTAAGCATTTTAGAACGGACATCACAATATACTAGAACAACAATACTAGTTCTTGGAAAAAAAGAACCTGCTCCCCCGCAGGTCAGAAAATAAAAGTCATTTATCTAATTCCGTCTTAATATCATTGTAGACGGGGAGAGACGTTCGGAAATGAATTTAATTTGCATGGGTGGTGTTGATCAATGTGAAGGTATTGCTTAAAACATAAAGTCACCAAGAAACAGAGTTTGACAGCAGATAAGACAAGTCATTGGCCTTGTCTTGGATTCAGGATAGCTTTATGCTTCTACCACTTCTACTGGTGAATTGTTCCACTTATCCACCACCCTTTCAGTAAGATAAAACTTCCTTGTATCTATACCTCAGACCCTACATTGCTTATGTGATTTTCTTCTCACCAAGAGTTCTTAGGTGATTTTGTGACCTACTGATTCATAAGCACACTTATTGTGTCATCTAGGGCTTTAGAACACGAAATATTGGGAGCTCCTAGGAAAGTATGACATCATAGGAGAGAAGAGGGACAGCTTAAATCCAGAGGATTGTTTTACACTGCGATAAGGAAATATCCAGCGTGGTTCAGCAACCGCTTATTTTTATATTTTAAGTGGTTTCGAAAAATCCGCTCATGGAACCAACGCCGTTTACTGGGACTTGACAGACGTTCATGTGATCTCTTTATTCCGGACTGGTGTTTTAATCTCTGTATTAGAGAACGTGGATATAAAAGGAAGCTTTTTACCCTCTGCAGCTGCCACGTTACCGATCTGTTTTAAAAAAAATCTGTAATATACAAAATCAATTACTGGCTCCCGAAATCGAATAAAACAGCGAGTTCCTCAACTCGTACATTAATTTATGTGGGAAGGTTTTCTTCAGTTATTTGTCCCTTAAGGCAAATTGGACGAACGGGGGAGTAAAGGCATTAAACATCATTTGTAAAAGCAGCATGTTCCTTTGACTCAGTTACTAGAGACATTTTTGCTTCGTTCTCACAATGTTAGCGACCATGTATTGGGCCATTTAAAAAGCCGAGTATTATTATTCACTAATCACCATTAAAAAGTCAAATACATTTAAAAAGCAAGGTTTTAAAAGGTGATCGAAAGGCTATGGAAAGTTTGACCTTTACCCATCTCGGTGGCTTTCAATGCCACGACTGTGTGGGGGAATAAGACTGAAAAGTAGACTTGGGCGCCAATGGAAAGTTTGTGTTCGCTTTCATGTTTATTTTTTGGGTAAAAAGTTTCTCCGTATTCAATAAAATCTGTCCACCTCCGTCTTCTTTTTGGACAAAATTCATTCTCCTCCTCTTAGTGTAGTTAAAATGGCGGCCATGGCGACAAACGGATGAAAGAAGATTTTCGTATTCCACACATTTGTTTTTCATTTCTTTTGTCCAATGTTGCATTCATTCATTCACTATTTGGACAAAACGGTAACATTTGGCATGAAAACGAATGTGCAAGTCTACTGACAGGAAGATCTAAAGGAAGATCTTCAAGAGAGCTCAAAACCTTAAATTCAAGACTCGTAACAGCAAAAGGTTAACTTGGGTCCTAGATTTTCTTGGAAGTCCTGGTCAATCGTAATACCGTATCCTGAGCAAAGAATGTGAAGAAAAAGACGTCCGTCTTTCTTGGCTTCCATAAAGGGTAGTAGATAAGTAACAGTTGGGGACTATAACTCTTGTAATGCTTAATGCTCTACATGAGATCATGGCCAATTCTGTCCGTAGAGACTAGTTTGGGTAATTGCTGGGCATCTCTTCTCTTAGGGCAGCAAGACAAAGGGTGAAGGACTATATACATGGGTGGAAACGTGAGGCGTAGCGTGTTCTTACCCTGTAAGCACATAGCCGTAGATTTACAGTAATCTAGCACAGTCTCCTGTCACATTTTATACACTTCCAATACAAAAAAGTAGTAATTTGACATAACGGGTTAGTTCATGTCAAATTCATACCAGGCTAGAACTTTGTAATTGTCCTGATTTGCCCTAATTCGTTATAATGCAGGCAGCACGCAAATAAAAAACGAGAAATGCTTTCCTAAAAATCTAGAATAGATCTATCTGTAAAACATAAGCATAAGTGTCATTTATTTAACACAATAATAAAATATTGTTTTTTTACCTTTATGTTGCAAAGTAGTCAACGCCAGCACACAAAAATTACAAAAAAAAAAAATCACATTACAGAAGCTTGCCCTCTTCTAGGAACCGGAGGTCTATTATGAGCAAACGTGGACAATTAATGTGCTTCAAAGACAAATTACAAATAAAAAAAACAAATGGAACTCTTGGCAGCGATTGGAAAGAATACACTTGGCTCCCTGCAACGTTCCAGATTTAATCAGCAGAGGGGATATTCAGTAACGCAAAACTAGATTCCTTTATCTCGGCTTCTGCGTATCACATGCAACACATTGTAAGAAACGGTAGACGGCTATTTGTTCCCCCCTTAAATTTGCATGGATAGCCCACATGTAATATTGGTAGATACCACGCCGAGTGGCTATGTATAAGGTTTTTTAAAAATACAATAACAACAAACCTAAAATGTGAAACTTTTTTAGATATTCCATATTAAGAAGGAGCTGCAGCTAAAGCGATGGAAAAATCAATCAATGTGATGTGTCAATGAAACATGAAAGCGAAAGCTTCGCGCGGCCTTCTGGTTTACTGAAAACCCAACTAGATTTTCCAAAGAGCCTCCAGTAACACACCTACTTGGAAGAACTAGTTTTCTAGAGAGCATAAAAGCTGGTTTGTAAAATAACCTCCGTGTTCGGGTCTCTGATAGCTCAGCTTTTAGCAATAAATGGCTCGTGTTGGGAAGAAAAAACGAAAACCCCACAATTTTGTTGGAAGAAAGCAAGCCTGGGCAGCAGAGGATCTCTGGGTTGTGATCATGTTTGGCCGGAGATAAGAGGACACATTTTGGATTAAATGGCAACAAAGTTATATGTTGTTGTATTGGCCCCCGAAGAGTAAAAAGGTGATAGCGTTAGTCGGTCAACCCATCTTTGGAGTAAAAATCACATTCATATAAGATGTCAAGACCTCAGATGCCCCTTCATTCAGATGAGACCTTCGAGATCTTGGAAACCCAACAGCTTGCTTTATGTAAATGTTGCCTACTGAAATGTATCACTAACTCGAGACCAAATGTACTGTCTCAATGTTGGAATACAGAAAATGCTGTGAAACAGAGACATGATCCTACCTAGAAACATAGAATTTGACCGCAGAGAAGTACCATTCAGCCATCTAGCCAGCTTGTTTGCTTTCCTCTATAAGGACTCGGACATGAATAAGTCCTTGCTCTGGTCTTGGTTCTTGTTGCCTTCTGACTCCTATAGGCATAAGCCCGTCTCAGCGAATGAGCCAGGACTAGATGCTGGCAGAAGGATCTTCTCTCTCTCTGTTCCCCCCCAATGAAGTGCTCTCATATCAATACCAAAATGAGGTTTTTCATCAAGCGAAAGCTGCTTGTGGCTTAAAGTACAAGCTGTTATCTCAAAATTCTTGGGCCATCGGCTTCTTAAAAAAAAAGTTCACATGTACAGGTTTCCATAAGAGGCAAATTATTCTTAATAGTAGTAGACAAGGCAATCTGTACACTAATTTGGAGATAATCACGTCCTTACGAGACAAAAAGGTACTGATTTAAGCTCCAGGGTCCCACTTATTCCCAAGTCTGGAGTAAGGTATATGCAGGTAAATGTAAAGAGACCCCACGGCACTGCCAAGTCTCTTTCATACTATATAATGCAGGCGTGTGGCATAGCAAGTGCCAGCTTTGTTTTACTAAGCCGTGATCCCAGCACGCTATTCAGCAGAACGCATTATCCCGGTTCCAACCTCCGGAGAAAACGTACAATGGGTAGAACTGCATGGTTGAGGTAACCGCCATGTAAAGTTGATGTTTTCATTCTTCACATCAGTAGGTAATGCACAGTTGGCTGGGAACATTTCAAAGTTCTATAGAGAAAGAGACATTTAATGGGCACTTGCATGGTTTTATTGTTTGTAATTGCGATTTTGTCCTTGGGACAAACACTTAGGTTTGTTCTGTGTGACATACTTGCCGATTTCTAGCAAGAACTCGCATATCTAAATATCTGGAGAGGAAATATTACCTTGCATGGTATAAGATGCCGAATATGGCACAGCCGGGGTAGAAGGCAACCCGCAGCTCCCATCAACCTCACTCAAAAGTAATCCTAGGTGTAATATCTGCCACACGGTCACACCTGGCCATCATACGCCCTTTAATGAGTGGTCCCTTTAAACGTACGTGGGGTCCCCCTTAAAATTCGGAAGAAATCTCCATATGCATTTGTCCCTAAGCGGGGATCTTCTAACAGCCCCCCATGCGCATGTTGATCACATTGATCATATGGTAGCACTTTCCTGCCACTTATTGGCTTCTTTAAGGGGTTAATCAGTGGTGTCGGACCACGCAGGAGGCAGGGAGCTAAAGCTATGGCCTCTACTTACAGTAAGCACTTTTGGTTAAGTTTTTGAACCTTTTTTAAAGAATGCACATTAAATAACATGATGAATGCTCGCCAGCAGTGAATGATCAGTCTGTGCTGAGCCAGACCACAATCTCACAGCACATTCATTCACCTTTTTGCCACGGAGGAAGCCGAGTGATTACATTCTAAAATAAATGCAATAATTACTATAAAATAATCATTATAATAAATAATATTGTTCCAATTAATTCATCACTTTCAAATGTGTTTGTTTCTCCTGATGTTCTAATTGCAGTTGACCTGAATAATTTGATTACTCGCGGAATAATCTCTGTAGCTTTCGCTAAGAGCCATCATTTCAAAGTGGAACTAAACAAGACATGTCTGCTTACAAGCAACGCTAAGTGTTGTAGGATTTAAGTGATAATCAATTATCATCAGGTAATGCTGTAAACTATCAGTAATGATACCATAATAACGCCCTCTCACTAGATCTCACTCGATCTTGCTCTCGCCCACTCACTAGATCTCACTCTCACTAGATAGAAAAGCACAATAGCATTCAAAATATTAAATCAAAAAGAGGAAGAATGGCGGATGAATGAAAGAAAAGAAACTAGTTATTTTCGTGGTGTAGGAGTACTTTCTGGCATTGGCTCGACAGTCACCGGTCATAAAAAGTCAACCCCATTTAACTCTTTAAGTCTCCGAGATTGTAACATTATGCTTCCAATCTTCACCTAATGCGAGGTCACTGTGATAGCCGAGGTCACATGATATTCCATACGATATTTCTTTATATATTTAACCTTCTGAATGCTGCATTTGCTTGCCCGGCTTCTATACTGGACGTCACACGCGATTTCTTCTCCTAGTGCTCGTTTTAGGGATATATTTTTTAACACTATGTGATGTGCAATTGTATTATCTTACACCAAAAACTAAATGCAACATCAAGAAGGGGTTAAAGTTTACGTAAATTTTACCTGCCAAACAAGGTACGGAAACACAGTCCACTAAGCAAAAACCCGATAGGCTGCCTATTTAGCTTTCTGGACGTAAAAGAGGTAAGTGTCTCCCCCTGGAGGATAAAGGGTTAAATCCGCTAGGTCCCGGGGGCCCATGGCAGGCATTTTCAGAGCCCATGAATTAACACATTTAACACGATCTGTGTCAAACTGTAATCAAAGCTGCGGTTATATCTAGTATTGGATCTCTGAGGTTTAGCTGAAACACACCAGGGCCGGTCATTCAGAATTTATTCTCCAATTAATGAAATTATCACGACTATTAATTTTTATCGCTACGATTTGGCAACAACTCCCTGCTTAGTTAACAAAGCCCCGGGCTACCTCCTTTTTTTAATTACTCGTTCTATCATCACTCCAGTCCATACCAAATCTCAGCTGTTGGCTGTAACCGTCCTGCTCTATAGAATCTATAGGATCCATGTGCCATATGTCATGGGCTTTACAGTACGCAGGGGAATGTACGTGTATGTGAGTGAGGATGAATGCTTGTGTGTTAGAATGAATGTATCTCCTCGCTGGTTATAATTCTGCATGAGATCCCAAACGTTAAAATGCCAGTTTGATTAAATAATTATACGTTTTACCAAGATGCCTTATCGACTAAATACTGGAACCAAAACCCATGATTTCACTATAACAGGTTATCCCCACTCTAGATTGTAAGCCTGCGAGCCGAGTCCTCTTTTCCGAATGTACTGATTGGTCTTAATCTGTCAATTCCAGTTTAATCAGACCCTGCGAATGTCCGGACTGTAGGAAGACCTGCGTATATAAATCAAAGCTAATAGTAATAGTGGGGTCTCTGCGGCCGCGGCATGACTCGCTCCCACGCCGAGTAGGTAGTTACTGGATCTGGAAAGTGGGACGAGATCTTTTCGCTCTCACTTCGTCGTTGACCTAATAAATACTGTATGTTTTGACAGGTCCAATCAATATACCCCATCGCATTAATTTATTGCCGCTAAACATGCCTATGTTTACCGCTTCCTAATGCGTGTCTGGAAGGATACTTCTGGAACATTAAGACCGCTCCGATCTCGGACTGCTATCCGGGGTGGAAAAACGTTGTAAAGTGCTTTTCCATTATCCGCCAGAGGTTTGCCGCTGCTGTTAATTCCAATACTCGTTTAGATAAATTAATAGCTTGGAGGGAATAAACAAAGAAGAGAATAGTGTTTGTACTGCTCTGTCTATTCTAGTTTAGTCGGACCCTTAGACTGTATGGAGCGCTGCGTAAAGTGTTGCCGCTGTATAAATAAAAGATATTAATAATAATATTAAGAACTTACCCCATTTTGCCCAGATAGCGATTTTCACAGGAGCTGAACTAACGAAAACTAGTTGCAGAGGTCACTTCTTGCAAACATTAGGAACGCTCGGCTTTTCTTTCTACAGAGTGTTTTCCAGCACGGTCGATCTCCGCGGCCCCGCGTCAGATCAGGGGCCACATGGAGAGATGAAGAGCCTGGCTTTTAAATCCAACGATAGATTTCCCAAAGAAGAAGAAGAAGATGGGGGGGGGGGATCACCGTACCGAGGATAAGTTTATATAACTCAGCGTAATAAAAAATCAAACATGTGTATTAAAAAACGTATCTCCGGGAAAACTAAAGCGTCTTCATGTGCTGCTTTCTCCCAGCGTCTCGTACTTGGAGGAAACACTAGGAACCCAGCCCAATGCTTATTCCAATCATGTCCTTCTTGACAACGATCTGCTTCCCACGCTGCTCTTCCCACACACACAGACATATATACAGTATGCACCAGTGTGACCAGTATCCGCACGCCTGCCCAGTGCTCTCCCAGTGCGAGAATCAAACTGGCCTTTCCTCTCGGGAGCTCCTCACAGGCAGGATCCAGTACTGGGGAAAAAAGGACACAGTTAGCGACAGGTTAATTCTGTGCTGATATACATACGTGTGTATATATATATATATATATATATATATATATTACATATTTATTACAATACATCTATGCCGCTGACTCTCTAGTGATATATAGACAAACACGCTATACTAATGAATTGTTTAGCTGCAGAAGAAATATGTCTATATAAAAGCGCAGCAATTAACTAAGCAGCATGCGCCACGAAGTTTTAGACGAACCGAAGAAGGATCCGCTTGAAGTCAGGATCTGGAAAATGAGATGAAAAGAGCCAGGAGCTAAATAATTAGCAAAATAGATATATAATATTTTATATATATATATATATATATATATATATATATATATATATATATAAGCTCTGGTATAATAAATATAATGCATAATAGTGCATATATATTGAATAATAAAATAATTAAATAAGACGAAAATAAAATAATAAAATATTAACAAAAAATACATAAATAGATGACTGAAATATGATAGAAAAAAAGGGAAGAGAACTTTCTATCTTTATCCCCAAATAAGGTAGATATGTAATATATGTATAATATATATATATATATATATATATATATATATATATATATATATATATATATATATAGATATATATATATATAGATGTATAGATAGCTGATACAGACACATCCGATGCCCTCTAATTACCCTCTGGAATATAATACGGATGTGATTTGGAGTCGGTGAGGAGCCCCCAATGTCAGATAAGGAATACCGGCGGCGGGGATGCTCCCGCGGGGGGCTGTATTAGACGGCTGGGGCTAGCAGGACCCCTGACAGAGCTGCAGATATGTTGGGGGCCCTGAGCGAGTCTCCCACCCACCCCGGAGGAAAGCAGCCCTCACCGGAGAGGCAGGCTGAGCCTTCAGCACCTCGGACAGCAGCAGCAGGAGAACGGGATCGCTACCGGCGGCTGGAGCAGCCTGTCCCCGGCCATCAGCAGGACACAGCAAGCGGCCATCCCTCAGCTGGCGGCACGGAGCATGTCTCTGAAACACACACACATACACGGGGTGTAAAGCGGAGCCGGGGCGGGGACACGCGGAATAATAACCCCCGATGGCAAGGACAGCGCCGCCCCCAGCAGCTAATCCGGGCCTGACAGCCCTCTCCCCGGTCACATCCCCGGAGGGCTGCAGCTGCCGCACAAACACCCGGGCACGGCTAACGAGTGCACAGGGACCCCTGCCTCCTTCATCTGCCCTTGCGGCTGACTCGGAAAGGTGAACTGCCCCGGCTCTATACCCCCGCCAGTGGAGCCCTGATCGGTGTGATCAGCGTACGGCGCCGATGGACTCCAATGTGCACCCACCATGTCCCTGCCGGAGGGGCCATATAGCGGGGAGAAATTCCTCGCTGTGCCCGTTTGGGGCAGAAGCCGGTATTATTAGCACCCCTCGTTCTTTACATACCAGCCCATAAATAACCCTGATGGGTGACATGCCTCTAATTAACCCATACGTTACCACCGCTGCTAACACTACCAGCTCTTTACCGCCTGAACCAGGAATCACATGGTTAAAAGAATTCTGTTCATTCCGTTAAAACGTTCCAAAAAAGGATGAAATTCCCGATAATGGCAAAAATAGTCAGATAAAAGCATCTGATCCCAGCAGTGATGGGTTAAGGAGAGAAATCTCTGCATTTGGAAAACAATATGTCTAACATACCGAATATAAAGGGTTACAGGTAACCGGGCCCCGCTGCAGGGCCCTCGGATTCCAGCATGCCCGGTTGGAGAGAAAGGGTTAACGATTATATAAACGCTCGCACCGATATAGGTAGTCCGCCCGTATGTCAGCCGTTATATGCTCTCTGATCGCCAGAAAGGTTTTTGGCGCCGAAGCTCAGAGGGTTAATGCAGATATCGATCTTTTGGCAGAGCACAGGAATTGGGGTGAAAAGCAGAGATTTCTGCCCCTGGCTTTCGGATATAGGGAGGCGATCAGGCACCAAGGCCCTCCTCAGGGTATATCGGCAGCATGTCCCCGATCCCCCCAGCTCCCCTGGCGCCGGTTACCGCTGCATTGAGGACGCACTGGCGAGTTCGCGGGGCTGGCCGGTGCCGTCTCCTAGCTGAGTCTGCTCAGACCTTTTCTCCATCCCTCCGCTTGGGAGACATTTAAATAAGCGACGTCATCCCGTTCTCCCCTCCGCATTGACGTCACCCCCGTGTGGGGGATGACGTCAAAGTGCTCGGTGCCGCCGGAAGCGCTTTCTAAATATGGGGAGATCGAGAGGGGGGAGAGGACAGGACAGGGGGGGAGGCAGCGCCGGGTGCGGGAGAGCACCGAACACACCAAAAATAGACGTGCGATGAGACAGGTGCTGCCGGGCAGCGATAGAGAATAACACCCGGGGGACAGCTCCTACATGATTACACCCCAACTCACATCATCGGCAGCCAGCTCAGCCATGTGTCAGTCCTCCACCCCTCCCTCAATCCATCTATTCATTATCTATCTATCCCTCTATCTATCTATCTATCTATCTATCTATCTATCTATCTATCTATCCCTCTCTCTATATATATCTGTCTGTCTGTCTATATCTATCTATTATCTATCTATCTATCTATCTATCTATCTATCTATCTATCTATCTATCTATCTATCTATCTATCTATATCTATCTATCTATCTATCCCTCTCTCTCTATATATATATATGTCTGTCTGTCTATATCTATCTATCTATCTATTATCTATCTATCTATCTATCTATCTATCTATCTATCTATCTATCTATCTATCTATCTATCTATCTATCTATCTATCTATCTATCTATCTGTTTGTCTGTCTATCTGATCTATAATTCTCCCATCAGTGCTGTAACATATTGAAGAAACATAGAATCTGACAGCAGATAAGATCCGTTCAGCCATCTATTCGGCCGTTTTTCCAGATGAAATACTAAAAAAATAATCAGTCGTTGTTCTTGTCTTAGATTCAGGATATGTTTATGTCGATCCCATTAGTAAATTCCCTCACTGTATTAGAATCTATAATATCTGATATCTGATGGGAGGCTGCTCCATTTATCTACTACCCTCTTACTAAAGTAAAACTTCCTTACATTACATCTAAACATCGATCCTCTAATGTAAGGTTATTGTCTCGTTGTTCTAACATTTCTCCTCCTTTAAAATAAACTTCCCTCCTGTACTTTGTAAATCCCTTTAAGTAATTAAATGTTCCTATCACACCCCCCTCTCTTCTATACATTTTGAGATCCCGTAGTCTTTGCTATAGTAAAATGTCAGTATCCTCCTGGAGATGGGGTCTCCAGAACTGTACGCAATACTCTAGGTGAGGTTTGACCAGAGATCTGTGACGTTCCTACCACTAATGCCCCTCGCTATATAACCCAGCACCCTGCGACACTTTCTCTGATACTTTATTGTCTTTAAGTCATCAGAAATAATGACTCCACTGACTGGACGGTGTCACCAATGCTATAATCTGCCTTGGGATTTTCATGCTCCAAGTGCATTACTTTACATTTATCAACATTGAACTGCACCTGCCACAGTCTCGACCATTCTACGATTCTACCAGGAATGTCTACCCTGTTACAGACTTTTGTATCATCTGCAAAAAAAGACATAACTTACCACAAAGACCTTCTGTAATATCACTAATAAAAATATTTATCAAGGGTCCCAACACTGATCCCTAAGGTTCCCCACTAACAACAAGTCCTTCCTCTGAATACCATTGCCTCCTGTCGCTCAGTCATTGCCTTATCCATTCAGCTATTTTTACATCCAAACACTTCACGTATGAGTCGTCTATGAGAGTATATATTGCCTCCCATGTATAGAATGTCAGGTTCACGTCTTCACCTCGTTCCGTGTCATTACACCATGTGTATGTACAGCAGAAGGAGATGGGGGCAGAGAGGTTCTTATCTCCTGCCAGGTTCTCCCTATGACCCGGTGGGTTGATGTGGGGGGGTTAGATGTCTGCCTAGGCCAGGGTTGGCGGGAGGGGGGCGAGCAGAGCGTAGATGCAGCACCCTTCAGGACCCACTCAAGACCTATGTCTACATAGGGTATACTGACTTATTGGTTGGGCCGGGGTTTGGGGAAGCGCTGCTCATGCTACGTATTGCCCAGCCACCTCTTTTCAACCTACATGTATCACTTACTCCGTCCAAAAATTAGGTTTATTTATTAAACTCTGAGCTTGGAGGTGAGTTAAGGTAACACAGAGCACGTAACCTGAGTTGGCAAGACAGTGTTTCATCTTTACTCACCTGCAAACGCAAATACACTCTACATAATGAAATAAATAAATTTCTCAGTATCCCAACTATTGGTTGGCAAGAGGACCATCTGCCCAGGACTGGGGTGCATTTAAAGAAGTTTAAAGCAGCCTTACATGATGCTGAGTGGGAAGTTTTGTTCAGAAAATTTGCCTGGGGTGTAGAATTTCTCCTCCGCTGCCTACACGTATCATTTTACCACGTGCTCGTACTATTTCAACCATATATATATCACGTGCCGTTCTCATCCATCCTCAGTGTGTACACAGACCTAGCGATATACGTGTGCTTTTTTGGGTAAAAAATTAGGTGCTGGTACTCATGTTTCCTAAAAAAAAATATCCATACACACACCCTCTCTCATACATATACAATAACTATTCTATACCCATACCCACAATCATTTCTGCCTCCTGCTTTGACATCAACAAAATGCCCCCCTCAACAGCCATTATCTCCCGTCACCCCCCCACAGCCACCAAATTTCCACCCATCCAAAGCCCCAAAGTCATCCTCCTGCGCAGGGGCTTAACATCAGGGCAATGTCATGATTTCATAGCCACTTGCCTGATCACTTGAGGGGCACTCACACTAATGCAAATACTCAGTCACATACACTAACACACCCAGACACTCACGTGTCTACATCCAGACACTTACAGTAACACACACACATAGACACTCGCACTAACACGTGCACACAATAAAAACTCCCAGACACTCATGCATACACACATAGCCACTCACACTAACATACCCACACATACATAAATACACCCAGACACACACATGCTAACATACCCCACAAGCACATTCACACTTGCCCTTATATTATCTCTCCTCCTCATAACCTCTCCTCTTTCTCCCCATCTCTTGCCTTCATCTCTCTCTAATTTTCTGTCTTCTTAGTTCCTGCGGTGGGCGCACAAAGTCCGCTCTTACAAACCTCCGTTTCAGTGCTCGCGGCTTCAGTGTTGATCTCCGAGATATGACATCATATCACGGCCCTCAGCTTCAAATGCTGGCATGCATCACAACGGAGCACTGAAAGAGAGGTCTGAAAGAACAGACCCCCTGCTGCCTTCATTTTGGGCCAGTTAAAGGTAGATCCATGATCTCCCCAACCGGTCCTGCCCTCTCCAGTGGCAGGCAGGCACCTTGCTGACCCATGCAGATGGCGGTACACCGTACCATGGCATACCATCACAAAAAAGCCCTGCTCATGCATATGTTTCAAGTGTTTTTCTTTTTCTTTCCTCTACTGATTCTAGATTATTATTATTTATTGTTTTATATAGCTCCTACACAGGGCCGGCCCGACAATGGAGCCGAGTGGGGCAACCGCCCCAAGCCCTTTTTTTTTTTTTTTTTTTTTTTTTTTAAAGCGAAACTTGGCGCCCCTCTCTCTCTCCTCTGTGGCGAGTCTCCCTGTTTGGTCTCGGTGCCGGCTTGTAATGCTGAGTGCCGGAAGATTACCTCATTTCCGGCGCTCAGCATAACAAGCCGGCACCGAGACCAAACAAGGAGACTCGCCGCAGGACTGCTGAAAGGTAAGTACAAGGGGGGGGCTTAAGAGTAGATAATAGGGAGAGAGGGAGAGGAAGGGTAGATAAGGGGGGGACGGCATTTTAAAATTCGCCCCAGGCGGCATTTTGCCTTGGGCCGGCCCTGCTCCTACAGGCCTAAAAGTAACCATAATATGTATATAAACAGCAGAACGTGTGTTTATAAATTAGATTATAGAAATAAACCCATCCTTCTTCCTAATGTCCTGTGTCAATTGTTGAAATAGGTTTTTACTGCTTATCTAAAGGTCTTTGTTAAGTCGTGTCCCCTCGCCATATCTGTAATCGCTCCCCTAGAGCGTTCTTGCCTGTTTGAAAGTTGGGAGATATGCTGATGAGCGGTGAATGGACCTACCTATCGGTCCTAATATAATGCAGATAAGAGAAGATGAGAGAGTGACTCCCTGGACATATACAATATATATATAATAACTGCCAATAAACAGCCCTTACGAAAAAATTACTGCAGTTTTTCTGAAGTAATACTGCAGTTTTTTGGACATGAAAAAACTGCAATACTGCACTTTTACTGCACATTTACTGCACATTTACTGCAGTTTTACTGCATTTGTACTTCACTGTACTGCAGTTGTACTGCAGTTATTTTTGTACGGAAGTACAATTGCAATAAAGCTGCAGTACATTGAAGTACAATGCAGTATAATTGCAGTAAAAAAAAAAAGCGCAGTAAATGTGCAGTAATAATGCAGTACAGTGAAGTACAAATGCAGTAAAACTGCAGTAAACGTGCAGTAATACTGCAGTAAAAGTACAGTATTGCAGTTTTTTCATGTCCAAAAAACTGCAGAAAAACTGCAGTAATTTTTTGTAAGGGAGGGATCTCTGTCCTGCAATGTGCAGTAATAAACATTCATCAAATGTAACCTTGTAATAACGATTACAGCTTATTCAGTAACAAGTGATGTTTTCATTTATTCATCTGTACAGTAAGTATAGAAACAAGATGTAACAAGGATGTGTGTGTTATGTACTATTGTGGTATTAACATCACAATCTACTTGCAAACAACCAGCGGTATATAAGCTAGGGCAGCACCCCTAGTTTCCTCCGCCAGTGTGGTTGGATTTCCAGTGCACTAAGGCACGAGCGCTGGGATATGATGTCATATTCCTTCACGCAGCGCCTTTTAATGAAGTCCATGGAGGCTGTGCTTGCATAAATAGCCTAAAAAGGTCGGGAAATTAAAGATTTGTCTTGTAACCGCTCCCTGTGTGGCTAGAGACGGCGAGGGGACGTGGCGCAGGACTACTTGCCCAGCGTACCTGATGAGTCAGCACTCGGGAAACATCACCAGGTGGCCACACAGGAGCTGCAACAACACAGATCTCCATTGATTTTACAGCTTCTTGGGCTGGTCAGGGGAGATCAGAGGATCTCCTCAACCGGCCGGCCTGTGATCCCCACTGCAGGAGGCAGCTATGTTGGATAGAGACTGATAAGTACACTTGGGAGATTTAATATATAGGCACAAACAGTCGTTGTCTGCCGTTGGGACCAGATAACTAGAGGTAGTTGAAGGAGTATGTAGATTATACGACCTACAAAAAAATCATGGATCATTTCCAGCAGTCTTTTCTATTTTTTATCAACTAGGATGGCATTTTCTGGTTCTGATTATGCCACTCCAATCTTGATTGAATGTCCAGGATAAGAAGAGGGATTTTCGACTTGAGGCAGAGAGCATTACTCTGAGAAATCCACAGAGACATTAGGATTTGGTCTACGGAGTTCTCAGTGAGAAATAACTAAAATCTGCCCTGGCTGAGAGTGGGGCGATAAAGAAATATGGATCATTGGATTGAAAGAGGAAAACTAGAGTTCCTTTTATTGGTTTTGGAATGAAATGACCAAAGTCAAGCAACATGGAGATGATAGAAGATAATGAAGCCATACCAAGAGATTGTTGTCATTCGGTTCAACACAACCAGGTAGAAAAAAGTGTGAGGCTATCCTTCACAACTAGTGAGGGTATCTGGGAAGACTGCTTTAGCCAAACACAAAAAGCACAATGTAGCCTGAAGTCGGAACGCTCCGTTCGCAAGCATGCAAATCCTATTGATTTCAAAGATAGCTCAAATTACACGCGTGTGCTGAGTACTTAAGTATGCTGCATGCATCAGCAAAAGCAAGTGGGGAGGAAAATAAGACAGAAATCCAATGTATTACTCCCATAAAACAGGAGTGCGTACAGGAAAAAAAAGTGCGTACATGCAAAATGGACTCCACTGTGCATCCAAAAATATTTAGAATGTTCCTTTAAATGAGTTTGACATGATATACTACACTAAATGACCAAAAGTATATGGACATCCTTCCTAATTATTGAGTTTAAATGTTTCAGTCTCACTCATTACTAACACGTGTATAAAATCAAGCACAACAGGCAGCCAACTCCAGACAAACATTGGCAGTAGAATGGATCATACTGAAGAGCTCAGTGACTCTAAACATGGCGCTGGCATAGGATGCCACCTTTGCCACAAGTCAGTTTATGGGAATTACTCCTCTGTAAGTGCTATTATTGTGAAATTTAGGAGTAATAACAGCTCAGCCTTGAAGCGGCAGACCACGCACACTCACAGAGTGGGGCTGCTGAGTGCAGAGGAGCATCAGAAGAGCCTGCCATCTGTCCTCACTCACTACAGAGTTCCAAACTGCTTTTGGAAGCAACATCAGTACAAACACTGTGTGTCAGGAGCTTTACGGAATGGGCTTCCATGGCCGGGTATTGTTGCCGCCTTTTACCAAACCATTTCCTGGCCAATCTTTGAAGGGTTGCTCTTGGGGGTGTGACTGGGCGTGGTCAGGGAGTGACAGGGGCATGGTTTTAGAATTTAGAACAAAAATTGCTAAATGTTTTTGTAGAAAAAGCAGATGAGAGATATGAAGAATATGAGGACAGTGGAAAGAGAGACAAGAAAGAAAAGAGGGAGAGGAAAAAAGAGAAGAGAGGAATGGGATAAGAGAAGAAAGAAGGGAACAGAGTGAGACACATACACACCCATATACACAATCACACACAGAGACTCACACTAACACACACCCAGACACTCACACCAATACACAGTGTGAGTTGCTGTGCTACTACCGCAAGATCAAGTCCGGATCGTGGGACTTCTTTATTCCAGCATTGTCTATGTCAAACCATGACAGGTGGCAACCCTAGCTGGGAGACTGTTCCATTTATCTACCCCTTTCTGAGTAAAGTAAAACTTCTTTCAATCTCTCATCCTCTAGTTTTGGATTATGGCCTTTTTTAAACATTTCTCTTCCTTTAAACATTTTTTAAAACATTTCTCTTCCTTTGAAATAAACCTTGCTCCTGTATCATAGCTCCTAGATCCCCCTTTTTAGGCAGCCCCCCTTAAGACCCACATTCCTCTGTCACACTTTCTTGAAGAGCTTGGATTGTATCACAGTGGTCTATTGCCCTAAAAGTCACAATAATGGGTATAAAAGCAACAGAAATGTGTTCTCTCGGGGGGAAATATAGTCTCCCTGTGTCTTATCTTAGCCACACATTGACGAAGCATGTAGTGAACAACCAAAGTAAATCAGGGAACAATTTAAGAAAATACGGCTTCAATGATCAACCTAAATTGACAGTAAGTAGAAACCATGTAACCTTGAGATTTAGGAAACGTCTTACTGAACGCAGCTCCAGAAAAATGCACACTTATTTCACACTGCGAAAGTTTCTTAAGCTCCTCATCAACTTTGTGGGTAATATATCAATCAAATAAATTGACCTCATTTGGATCAGCAAACGTTTTTGGCTTTTCCTAAAAATTCAAGGTCAAAGCTGAGACTCCTATTGTTAAAAACACGTCTTTTGACCAGAAACGCATTTAAAATGGTGTCGGCGACTAACAGTGATCGATAGGTGCACTATTTCATGGACCGTTCACACTTGCTGGTTTTGTGATCGATTTAATGAAGTATGTAGGGATAGTAATTACAACATAGTTTTCATTGGCCACAAAGTGACTTTAGTTTTCACCCTTAAGAAAAATATCAAGCAAACTTATATAAGTAAAGTTTGCACAATAATCTTTTATGTACCCGCTGCCTGCTCACTATCTTCAACACCGGCACCGGCAGTGTCCATAAAGCACTGATGGACCCCTACCATTGGCAGTGCGTAGGGAAACTACCAGGTCGCTTCAACGTTTAATGCCACTTTAATGCTATAAAAATAATATACATTTGAAATTTCACAATTGGCTCACTATACACACAATAGATAGATAGATAGATGATAGATAGATAGATAGATAGATAGATAGATAGATAGATAGATAGATAGATAGATGTCTGGGCACTTTAAGGCCAGTGGCCGCACCCTGTGACGTAAGTGCCGCTGATCGGGTTAATATGGGGGACTGTCGGACAGTGGCCCAGTGGGCATTTGCCTAGTGTGCCAGATGGCCAGTCAACCCCTGGTAGGGCCGATGTCTAGAAAGTCTGATGTAGTATTTCAAAAGCTTGTTCTCACAATTCAGTGAACATTTTAACTCCTCAAGACTTTTTTTCCTGAAGGAAAAGGTTTATATAATTATATCTCTAAAACAATTACACTGATTAAAAAAAATAAGAACCAAAGGCAGTTAAAAATGTAGTAAGGCTACAAGCTATGAAGAAAAAATGAACCCCACGAGAACATAAAATAGATTTAAAAAAAATATATGAATAGTTTATGATACGGTGGGAAAATACCTGTAAAAATATTTATCTAGAACAGTTGTAGGACATTATGGGTGTGCTGTCCCGAATCTAACAGCAGGTTGCGCTCTTCAGAAGCGGCTACACGGTATGAAATTATTACAGCAGGGGGCGCAGTGACCTCCGACTGCGCTGATTGGTCTGCGTCACGAAATGGTAACTATGGCAGCAGCCGATCTTGGCCCGCTCCCCCGGAAGAGTTCGAGTCGCCTGGCGTCATTGGGCACCCGAATCTCACGGCTCAGCTGGCGGCAGCCATTTCCTCAGGAGTCGTTTGGTCGTTGCGTGAGCTGCAGTTCCAGGCGTTTTATTTACACCGCGCCCTGTAAACAGGTTGCCGGGTTAGGCCTGGCATCTCCAGGCTGATGTGCGGCCCCAGCCGGGAGGAGCATGTTCCCTAACTCCCCCAGCCTGGGCCGCACACCGCTACCGCTGCCTCCAGGTCACCCGCAGCACCAGGCCGGGAACCTGTATGGCAAGCTGCCCATAAACCTTGCACCGGAATTGCTGAACCCGGAGCAGCTGCTGCACGCGCACATCAACTTCCAGAAAAATGCCAAGTGAGTGTCGGGGTTCCGGCGTCTCTCACGAAGGGGGGGGGTAAGTCCTCAAACGACACGCAGCAGCACCTCCTATACGTGTAGCCGATAACTGGGGGCTTCACGTAGCAGAGGAGCAACTAGTCGGGCAAGCTGGTTTTCTGCATTCGTATAAGAAAAAAAGTTTCGTTTCGTAGTGGTCGTGTTGCTGTGTACGTGAGGGATGCTGGAGATGCAGTTTGGCTCAGAGGACCCAGAATTTAACAGCAGATAAGAACCATTCGGCCATCTCGTCTGCCCATATATGTAAAGACTCAGACCTTCATCAGTCTATAGTCTTAGATTCAGGATATCTGTCTATCCCATATATAGATTCCCCCACTGTATATGCCTCAAAGCACAGGGGTCCGGGCACTCTGTGGCCAGCGGCCGCCTGATGACCTAAGCGTGGCTGACGGCTGGATATTATTATTATCTTTTATTTATATGATATTGATAATCTCATGTAGTGTGTAGCTGGAGCACCTGATCTGCATGTATATGGAGCGATATCGAGCAGCAGCCCCCTGCTGGGAGACCCTTTCACTTATAAATCACCTTTGCAAAGTAAAAAGGGCCGTGCTTGTTACCAAAAGGGAGAATTTTGATGTGTGATGAGCGGTCCTTGCAGTTTGCTTTGGAAGTACCCTCTATAAAGTACATCACACAGCAGCGATCTCACTTGCCGCACACACATGTATTGGGAGCCGTACATAACCCTGATTGCACGACAGTAATGTCGTCGGTGACAGATTATCATCCATGTTACATTTTGCTCAACTTTCCTGTAAATTCAAACATGTATTAAAGGGAACACTTACAGAAAAAAAAAAAAGTTGATCCTCAGTGTGTTTATAAAATCACCAGCTTTACTTGGCGTTGCTATCTGCTGCGTATATTCTATACGTACCATAACTTGGTCCTTGTGTATTATGCGGCGCTACCTATACCGGTGTATTATCTAACTTTCTTAAACAGATAATTATTCATTCCGTTTCTTAACGCGTGCATCAAAGATTTTGGTGGATTTCAATAATTTTGCCTCTTCTACCGATATTCTTGTATCTCTCGCTAATTCACACTTACACCATCCTCCACTCGTTAATTCAGAACACCGGCAATCAGTGGAACAAAGCACTTTTACAAACATTATGTTAGATCCTGTAAGCCGGTTTCCAGTTCGGAGTCTAATTTTATTTTGGCCGGCGTTTCCTGGAAGAAAGTGTGTGTGTGTGTGTGTGTGTATATATATATATATGTATATGTGTGTATGTGTATGTGTGTTCAGTATGTTACTGAAGTGTCTGTTAAGACTCCTGCTTTCTTGTGTCTCTGAACATGTGTGGTTACGCAGATTGATACCATGTTTGCCCTCGTGCGTGTTATACAGATGTATCTTTACATTTTAGTAACACTTTAATATCTTAGTCTTTCCAGAATGCTGATGAGTGGCAATGTCTTGCCTCTGCCCCCGATGCCATCGCAGCCATCATGGCCCTATGGGAACCGCGGTCCTTTGGCCAGCCCCGGCTCTTCGTCTTCCACGTTCCAGAACCGGAAGTGAGTTTTGCTTTTATTTGTTCTTATAATCCATCATTTTCCATAAGTGAACTTCATGAAGCACGATTGGGGGATTATGGATAAAGACTTAAAATGGTTTAAGGTTTGCTGGTTTCCATGGTAATTTCACCAGACGTGTTTATTGCACATAACCCCCCAAGTGTGCTTTTTGGGCAGGAAAAAGTTTAATGCCTCTGCCTTATACTGTAAATGTATTCATCATAGCAGGATTTTTAATATCTAGATTATGCAAATATAACAAAATCGTAAAGATGCTGCGAGAGCCGCCTTAGCGAACTGTAGGGTATCGTCGTTAAGACGTCTCTAATGACATCAATTCCTTGTGGACGATCTCCTCGCCTAGATAAGGACACGTATCCCTGTGCAGCGCTGCCATGAGAACACCCCAGATAACGCTTATGCTTTATTATTTTTAGACTTTAATTTGTTTCCTTATGAATTACACCTAATATTTTAGGATGTTTGTAATTCACTCTTTAAATACCTGTGAACGTTAGATTCCAGCAGTACCTTTTCCAGGAGCCAAGGCCTTAATTAATAACCCTAATTTTACATAAAGTCACTGCAGTCCTGTATGTTTTACATTTACCGTGCATTTGACGAGCTTTATACATGTCTCTTACTTAGCCGGCTGCTTTTTGCTAAGTTTTTGCGCACTTATATACAGTCAGAGATTAATGTTCATATTTCTGTTTTACTTTCTATGTAATATAATGTTAAAAGTAAGAGTATATAGACACCAGGAGTGCTATTATAATATGGGAGAGTTAAACTAGACCGTAACATTAACGCACTGTAACACATCCTAGCACAGAAGGAGTGAGCTGTGTTCTTACAAGATTACAATCTTTACCTGTTAACTTGCGCGATTAGGAAGAAGCCTTAGCGGCAACCTTTTTTTTTTTTTACCTGGAGCAGTAAACAGATACAAAGGGGCTCATCTGTAACCGCTGTGTCATTTGCCTCCTTAGAGAATACATCTGTTATCCAAAGCCATGTCTCTGCGGGACTGTTATGATTATCTATAGAGCCAAGATGGCTTTTGAAGATGCTCCCAGTAAATGTAAAACCCAAAGTCAGATCCAAAACCAAGAGCATGGCTGATTGCAATCAGATAGACTGTGTGGCAAAATCCGGTCCACTTCCTAACATCATGTATACTGTACCGTCTTAGTGATGTGCAGATCTATCGATTCAGCAGGGTTCTGATACGGCACGCTTATACCATAAAACCCGAGTGGTGTTTGACTGTCTCCGTTACATATTAGAACGCATTATCATGTTTATATTGTGTGTTTAGCCGTTCCTGTTCTTCAGCCACAACAGAGCTGATGAGATTGTGATTAGCATGTGCAGCACCGAGATGTGAGTGCCTGTACTGGCTAGCGCTCACTCACACTAAGGAGGATGCTATTACGACCAAGCTTGTCTCATTCAGTAGAACATTTCTGGCTCATCTAAAACTGAAATAAGCTATTTAATGTTCGTCATACAGCTTGTCATGCAACCACGAGGCTTTTTGTTCAAAGATACCGATATATCCTCAAAAAAGTAAAATAAAATCCTAATGTTCCATATAAATTTGAGTAACATGGTACTTGGTTATGACTGTATGCTCAATAACATGGTTGTGTCTTAACCACGAACATGTGTCTTAGTTCTGTCCAATTTAAACATGGCTATTTTGCAACCTAACACTTATGACACAAAAAGAATTTAGTTTAAAAAAAAAACAAGTGAAATGTGTATAAATTCAGGTATTCGAGTAAGCTTCTCTTGATGCATTGTAAAGACCTGCACAGTGAATATGGGTTCTTTTTTGCCCAGATTACGATTTTTACTTAGACAGATTCTGCATATTGAGTCATTTTTACGGTAAGCTTTCTTACGGTTTAATTCTTTTTCTCACAGTGAAGTGTTTATTTTGCGCACTTTTCCTAGGTTACTATTGGAATTTTTATATTCTATTTTATATTCAGTGTACAGTTACATTTTTTTTTTTACGAAAATGCAAAGGTCTCTGTAGCATTTCATAGAATGAGTTGCTGTCCTGTTTCTAAATACACCCTTTCAGCCTTTTAAATGCAGCGTTTGGTGGTGGCTCTTTTAACACAACAGACTGGAAAGAAAGTGTTTGCTTTTTTTCAGGCGAAGAAGCGACGAGGGAAATGTTCCTTACGATGTCAAAAGGCAACGTTTTCATTCGCCCCAGCAATCTTCGCCCGCAGTTCACCAGTCCGTGCCTTTAAGAGATGACCTCAGATATTCATTTCCGGGTTCAGTTCCGTTGCCGCTGCTGCAATCCCCTCCCCCCGACATTAATGGGAGCGTCGTACATTCAGGAGACTCTTGGTTGTTTGACCATATGGAAGCTGCTTTGCCTGTTGCTAAAGACAAGGTAAAAAATTCTTATGACTTGGTTTTATGCAAAAAAGGGACACTCCAGCCATCATATCCACTTTAATGAACATGACGGCTGTGCGATCCCGCAAAATGTTTGTGCTGTCCGATTTTCAAATGGATGAGGCAATTCTGCAGAATGCCCCAAATCCATTCGCCCTGCAGCAGACTGATTCGGCCAAATGAATCTCCATGCGCGTGAAGTGCTCCCCACCAGCCGGCTCCAATGCTGGCTTTTGATTTCATTGGGAGCACTTTTCTTGCCGCTGATTGGCTGCTTAAACAATCTACCGGTGACTGCACATACTCCTATTGATTTCATTGGAAGTGGTTACTGCCGCTGTCAGCTTAAGCAGCCAATCACTGGCAACACGTTTCTATCATGGAGAACCGAGGAAGATTTTGCGGTATACACCATAGCTTTTATTTATACAGTGCCAACAATTTACGAAGTGCTTCTTACAATACGTGTATTCAAATGCTACGACAAAACTAGAACTGATGGAGTAAGGCTAACCGAAACAAGTTTATATTCTTGAACGTTCAGAAGTAGATTACCGTTCTCTAGCTCATAAAAGATGTATCCGATTTAAAAATGCGCATGTGTGTTTGGTCACGTTACAGCTGAGCCAGCAGATTTTGGAGTTGTTTCAAGCGTGTCAACAGCAGATCATCGACTTGAAAAAGAAAGATGTCTGCCGAGCAGAGCTCCAGAGGGAAATTCAGCAGATATTTCCCCGTAAGTTTCATTTTGTTTATAGGGAAAAGAAAAAATGTCGGTGCGCTAAGCTAGTCACAGGCTCAAATAATACAAATGTGTAATACGAGGCCTACCAAACAGGTGTAAGTATGCAGCAAGAAACAGTGTATTGGCTGTACAGTGTATACAAAAAACAAAAACTGTCTGCGCTTCTTACCCTAATAAAGTTGGCAACAAATATGTAAACATAATATAAATGAGAGGTTTTGGTTATATGAATTGGCCAAAGCATAATTAAGCTCACCCGCCACGTCAAGGCACACTCTCAATAGGGTGAGAACCTACTCTCACCTCCTACATAGTGGGCACACAAAGCAGTTTATACTGCTACCAAAACCTTATTAATGTGTTGGGGGAGGTGCAATTAAACCTCCTCCCCATTAACCCCTGGACAGCAAGCTGCAACCAGACTGATGAGGAGCCAACAACCTCAAATATGTGCAAACAGGGAAAAGAAAAAATGTCGGTGCGCTAAGCTAGTCTCAGGCTCAAATAATACAAATGTGTAATACGAGGCCTACCAAAAAGGTGTAAGCATGCAGCAAGAAACAGTGTATTGGCTGTACAGTGTATACAAAAAACAAAAACTGTCTGCGCTTCTTACCCTAATAAAGTTGGCAACAAATATGTAAACATAATATAAATGAGAGGTTTTGGTTATATGAATTGGCCAAAGCATAATTAAGCTCACCCGCCACGTCAAGGCACACTCTCAATAGGGTGAGAACCTACTCTCGCCTCCTACATAGTGGACACACAAAGCAGTTTATACTGCTACCAAAACCTTATTAATGTGTTGGGGGAGGTGCATTTTTTGTTAATTTTGTTTATTTTCAGTGTGTCTGCATACCTTCTATTTATCAAAGCAGTTTTGTTGTTTCTAATGACTGTTCTTTTTTTGTGTAGAGAGCAGGCTTTACCTGGTTGGTTCGTCACTTAATGGATTTGGCACAAGGAGCAGTGATGCAGATTTGTGTTTGGTTATGAAAGAAGAGCCTGTAAGTAATTTAATTATTATATGGTAGAACATTACAAAAACAACGTCCTGCTTACTGACATTGTATTAAACCCAGAACAATGTAATTGTTTGAATTAATTGTTGCTGTTTTTAAATGAACAGTCAGGGCAGGATTTGATTTTTATTTTTACGTGTAAGGCTGCATTTTGCCTTATTGGTCCCTAAATAATAGGCCTGAAAGCCCCACTAAGTTTTCTGCGCTCCAAATCTGTTTAAGACAAAATCACAGACACAATTTGCATTTTTGTAGCTTGTGAAAATTTAAAACCCTTTGAATATATGAGATTGTGATTTAAAGGAAAGGAAAAAAATAACATTGGCACGTCAATCAGTATTTGCTCATCTTTTTTTTGACATAATTATCAAGGCAAGACTATAAAGTAATTCTATACATAGAATATTAGTATATTTAGACCGATTATGCATTGCCACGATTATGATTTTAGCACATTTTGTTTGTCCTACATTTAATGTCTTTTTCCTTATAGCTGTGGTTTTTTATTTTATTTTTTATTTTTTTTTACCCTACAGATCAATCAGAAAACTGAAGCAAGACATATACTCAGCTTACTCCAAAAACATTTCTACACTAGACTTTGTAAGTATCAGGTTATGTTCATGTTCCCCACTGTATAGACGATTAGATTAAAGTGGCTCAGCCTTTGATTGCACTTATCTGTGTAGTGTTACCAAAGTCCCTTTTTGTATAGTTTTATATTACCGTATTTGCTCGATTATAAGACGACCCCCCAAAATCAAAATATTAATTTAGGAAAAAACCAAAAAGCCTGAATATAAGACTACCCTATAGGAAAAAAGTTTTACTAGTAAATATTAATTCATGTAAACTAATTTTCATATTTAATAAATGATTGAGAAAAATATATTTTTTATTTCCTTTTATTTGCCAACCTGCCCCCCCAGTTATGCACATCTGCCCCAGGCTTGCCACTCTGCCCCCAGAAATGCCTTATACCCCCCTATTTGCCACTCTGCCCCATGATGTGCCTTTTAACCCTCTATATGCCACTCTGCCTCCAGAAATGTCTTATACTCTCCATATGCCACTGTGCCCCATGATATGCCTTTTAACCCCCTATATGCCCCTCTGCCCCATGATATGCCTTATACCCCTATATGCCACTCTGGCATATAGGGGGTTAAAAGGCATATCATGGGGCAGAGGGGCATATAGGGGGTTAAAAGGCATATCATGGGGCTGAGTGGCATATAGGGGGTTAAAATGCATTTCTGGAGATATGTATATATATATACCGTATTGGCTCGGATATAGGCCGCCCCCGTTTTTAAAGAAAAAAAGCACCAAACAAACATGCTGCCACTCTGTCCTCCCTCCCCGAGATATGCTGCCACTGTCCTCCCTCCCCGAGATATGCTGCCACTGTCCTCCCTCCCCGAGATATGCTACCACTGCCCTCCCTCCCCGAGATATGCTACCACTGTCCTCCTCTGCCCCCCCCGAGATATGCTACCACTGTCCTCCTCTGCCCCCCCCGAGATATGCTACCACTGTCCTCCTCTGCCCCCCCCCCGAGATATGCTGCCACTGTCCTCCTCTGACCCCCCCCCCGACTTACCGGAGCAGACTCCCGGGTGTCTTGCGTGGCCGGCGGGGGACGTCTACGCAATACAACTTCCGGTGCTTTTTGTTGTCCTACATGTTTGACTGTTCATTGTATGTTCACTCCTGTTGGTTGTTTTGCAGCTTATATCGAGAGACCTCAGCTAATTAGAGCTAAAGTGCCAATAGTGAAGTTCAGGGATAAAGTGAGGTAAGTGTGGAATTTCCTTTTTTTTCTGCACGTGCATCTTCATTGTGTGTGTAATATCATTCATGTATGCGTACGTTTTCATCTAATACTAATTTAGTTAGATTAGTTTTCACACCAGTACCTTAATAAATGATTATCGCAAACCTGTTTGTTCATTAATCCAAATATAATCAATGTATTCTGTTTATATACGCAAAATGGAAGTACTTGCTTTTACTAAAATATGAATTGTTTGGGAGTTTTGTAAAATCTTCACTAATTATCTAGTTGTTACCACTTAAACGTCCAGTTAATTGGTGCTATTTTATGTGCTAATAAAAACGTTTAAAAAATAAATAAAAATAAATTAACTCCTACATTTTTTTTTAAGTAAAGAATTGCTTTGAAAATAAAAAAAAAATCTTGAGCGTGACAGGTCCACAATGGCATTATTTTTATAAGCTTTCTTGTTTTCTAATGTCTTTGTCTTCTTTTTAGTGGTGTGGAGTTTGACTTGAATGTAAACAATGTTGTAGGGATCAGAAACACGTTCCTCCTCAGAACCTATGCACACAGTAAGTCTTTTTCTATAAATCTTCTGTGCACCTTGTAGTATCAGATCTATAGCTGGGTTACTCATTGTACAGTGATATACTTGGGTGATATACATGAAGTATTTGCTGACATCCAATCTGCTGCAAGATCATGACCAAAGACTTAATATTTTTTACAGTATGTAGGTGCCTTGTTGGTTTGTATTGGACTTCATTCTTGGCTTGCTGTTGTAAGTTGTCCCCAATAGCAAGGCCTGCTCTGTTCCAGTATGTCTGAATAAATAGTTAATCTTCACTCTCTGCTATTGTAATAGGGCTGTGGATTGTGTTGGCTATTTATACATTAAGTATCCCTTAGAGCAAATGGTTGCATTACAGTTTAATTTACTACCAACACCCTGCCGGCTGCATTTATAGTAGTCTGCAGATTGTTGTTAGGGGGGAGTAAATCAATATAATTCCTGTGAAATACAGTAGATGGGTGGATGTAAAAAGTTCAATAAAAAAAGGATATCTATAAATTATAACAGCTTTTTTTTGGTCTCAAATGAAATAAGGGTGTGATGGGTTGAGTGGAATGACTCTTGTCTTGTCTCAATAATGCAGTCATTATGCATCTATGCTAAAACTAAATGAAAGAGGGGACACGGCCTGGATTTACATGAATACATTTTATTGTTGCTTATGTTTAAATCTGCTTCTGTTTGCTGTTTGAAGAAGGGATCTCAGGTGTTGAATGCATTGGTAACTTTACAACTTTGAGTAAAGACTCCATTTTCTGTTGGGGTAATACAGCTATTTAAAGCATAAAACTAACGTCTCTTTTTTTTGTCTTTTCACAGTGGAGAACCGCGTTCGCCCTATGGTTCTGGTTGTCAAGAAGTGGGCAGGTCATCATGGAATAAATGATGCCAGTCGCGGCACTCTCAGCAGCTACAGTCTTGTTTTAATGGTTTTGCACTATTTACAAAGTAAGTGATTCCTGTCTGTGCTCATACTACACATTTGTGTCTATCTTGTCGTGATCCACAGATCGGTGCATACAAGTTCATCTGTCCTTTGTAAAGCTGTTCTAAGTGTCTGCTTGTACAGAGCGCTCTGCTTCTTGACTTGTGGGGGCTGAATATGATGTAAAGCTCCTTTTTTCCCCCTGTGGGCCTGACGGTTACTCACAGCTGCTACAGACTCTGCAGAAGAGTCATGATTAGTGAAGAAAGACACTGTTTGCATGATTAACCATATATTGAATGTAAAGGGCTTTGTGGAAAGCCCGCAAGGGAATAGGGAGTGGGCTAAAGTGACGGGGAGGAAATCTCTGCATAGGTCTATGTTACCTTGTATTACCGCAGCAGTATTGTCGGCTAAAACCATGCCATTATGATTAAAACGTCTGCCTGACGAACATTTACTTTTTTTTTTTTTTTTCCTTGTCTGTCTTTATATTCGCACAAATCGCTACAGAAATATCCTCCTACAATAATGTCTGAACTCCGTTTTCAATGATCTGTATATGCATTTACTGTCCGTTTGCATATATCGTTTTGCATCAAAGCCTTAAAGGTTTTTGTGATCTGATTACCATAGGAATGAGCACCTACTTTCCCTCAGTGTTCAAGTTGTCCCTCTAGCTTTCTAGGAGTCGCACATGAGGCCACGTTAAAGCACTATTGGACCCTAATATTATATAATATATAAGTGAGAAACCCTATATTTTGATAATGGGTGTCACTGCATGTATTGATTGTGACGTTGTGTTATTGCGTCGTACGAGTACTGTTTTAATTCATGTAATTTTGTTCTGAATGTTAAAAACATAGTTTGTCCCACCTGCTTTAAAACCTCAAACCTCCCTTTTTCTTATGTTCAGGATACCCTTATTCTTTAGTGTAAAACTTAGGTTTTTAACTTATGGTCAATGATTCTAATTAGGGCTATCCTTTGTGTTTTTACAGCCCTACCTGAACCCATTCTTCCATGTCTTCAGAAAAAATACCCGGTAAGTACTACTTTATACATTGATGTTACTTTTCATAACAGAATCATTGTGCAGCTTTTTTTTATGTCTCATCATGATTTTACTTTTTCTTTTTCCTGTCAGGAATATTTTAATCCTACTATGCAGTTGCACCTTGTTCATCAAGCACCTCGCAATGTTCCTCAGTACATCTCCAAAAATGGGGCTTGCCTCGGGGACCTTCTTGTGGGTTTTCTCAGATATTTTGCTATAGAATTTGAGTAAGTGATTTATCTGTGTACTCCATGTCCTGATATAACCCCTACAGCTCAATTGATACTATTTGGCTAATCTATTCAGCTAAAGTTATGTACTATGTAGGAAATTTTGTTCAGACCATTTTTGTATGTACTGTGGCCCATGCATCTAACTTTTGCCTGCTCCATAATTAACCCCTTAAGGTCCAGGCTGTTTATTTTTGTACCATTTGTGACCAAGGCTTTAACACTATTGCTTTGCTTATGTTTAGTGTTAATTTTCTTCTTTCTCATTTACTGAATCCATATAAGGTATATTGTTTTTCAGAACAAGAAGGGATGTTTTCACCATTTGTTGATCATATCTAATTTCCTATAAAAAAAAAAAAAAAAAAAATTATATGGTGGATGTTAATGCCCCGGGGAGGGGTCACCCAGGGCCCCTGCAGTAAATTTTGGTGAAACTAAATGCCTCAACCTCGAGGCATTACAGCAACACAGTTTAAGTGAAGAAATCAATCTTAGATTGCTTATTTAATGCCATGACATGGCAGACACGTCATTGATCGTTAACTTACTGTTTTGCATGACACGTCATTGATCGTGAAGGGGTTGAATACTATGTTTAATGAATAGAGGCCAGAGAGCCAGTACGGATTGGGCAACATTTCCCTTTGTCTCCGTTACAGGGAGAAGGAGGATTCTGGTTGTGCTTATTAAGGAACTGGTGGGAGTTTAGACCTTAACTTCACCTTATAAAAGGTGAAACCATGCAGAGGCCCCCATGCTACAATGGCTGAACACAGGGGAGGGCTGGCAGCCTAAGGCCTAGGGGGAAAGTCTAGTCAAGTGCCCCGTTACGCCACTGAATCGGCCCACCACCCATGCCCATCTTTTCCTGATTGTAATGTGATGGTATTTGGGAGTACATCAGTACACTAAAAAGAAGTCATCATACATGGGATGCTTGAAGACACAATTTAGTGCCACTAATCCTTTTTAATAAAATATGCAGATTAAAATAGAGTAAATAACACAAAACCCTTACTTTTCCTCTCACTGATTTCTGAGCCTGGACGGTTTTGTCCTCTGAAGTGACTACAAATTCAAGAGGAGGTTATATCTCTTAACTAAAAATGTAACTTGTTCAATTTATTCTTACAGAAATTAAAGTGCCAGGAAACAGATGGTCAAATACACACCAGGGCAGGCTCTGCAACACACACACACACACCAGGGCAGGCTCTGCCATTCCGACACCCAAACACACACACACCAGGACAGGCTCTGCCACACCGACGCCCAAATATACAGACACCAGGACCGGGTTTATCTACACAAAGCATTAAAAATATGGGGTCTCCTTACACCCATCAACCCAACTATTTTTTTATTTTTTTTATACTTTTTTGCAGCCTTCCCTGCAGACTGCTCTGCTCCGATGTGCTCTTCTCCCTGTCACAAAGAACTGTTCCTTGTGACTCTGCCCCCTTAAGCGGCACGTCGCGCCTTCAAAGGGGCGGGACGAAGAGCCTCACTGAGGCACTTAGCGGCATGGTGCATGCACGCCGGCCACTTAAAGATTTTAAAGCAGCCGCCGTGTCTTTTGGCTGCAGTGGCATCTCGGTGTGCTGGCCCTCCCCAGGGTGCTGCTGGCTTTTGCCCCGCATTAAAGACGGCCCTGGCGCGGCTGAATCTGCCCACTTCACTTAAAGTAGATTCAGGGCACTCTGGAGGACGGTTGCCCCCTGCCCCTGGCTGAACATTCCTTGCTTAATGCCTAGTTTAAAAAGGGAAGGTTTTTTTTTTATTATTCTGACTACATTGCCTATCTTGTCTGGTTCTTCATAATGTATAGGAAGTCAGTGAGATAAAATATTCACCTCCCCTGTAAACACCCGGCTAGTGAACGAACACAACGGTCTGGATGTTTATGTGCTTAACTTAAGTGTTCACACAAAATATTAAAAAAAGCATATTGGGTTATTTCTCTTGTGACTAGATGGAGCAAAAAGATGATCTCTGTACGTGAAGCCAAAGCCCTTCCGCGAACAGATGGTATTGAATGGCGGAACAAGTACATCTGTGTGGAAGGTAGGTTTTGTCAATGTGCAACTATTTGTTCTGATAAGACAAGAGACGTTAAGCGTGAATTCTCCCTGCGTTCCAGTCTTTTGTAGTAAAACGGCATGGGCAACTAGTGGAAACCATTCTTCAAGGTATTCTACATACGACTGGCTGATGAATCCCTTCAAAATCCCAAAACATGGTGGTGGCTTAAACTCTGCGTATTGAGAGTCGCCATAGGTGGCTTAAAGTTTTGGCTACATTATAGTTCATGGACTGGGTTAATATAAACAAAATGTTAAATATCGGTGACGTTGTTTTATCCCAGATGTTGCACCGTGGTGCTTTGATGTGTTTTTGTAGGGACTGTTGATATTTAGGAAGCATGAGGCATCCTTGCAG